>NW_026287828.1:0-92362 GCF_023373465.1 Oncorhynchus keta | reverse complement strand
GGAAACAGGTTATTTTGGACAGTAGTTACACCTAATGGAAACAGGTTATTATGGACAGTAGTTACACCTAATGGAAACAGGTTATTATAGACAGTAGTTACACCTAATGGAAACAGGTTATTATGTGGACAGTAGTTACACCTAATGGAAACATGTTATTATGGACAGTAGTTACACCTAATGGAAACAGGTTATTATAGACAGTAGTTACACCTAATGGAAACAGGTTATTATGGACAGTAGTTACACCTAATGGAAACAGGTTATTATAGACAGTAGTTACACCTAATGGAAACAGGTTATTATGGACAGTAGTTACACCTAATGGAAACATGTTATTATGGACAGTAGTTACACCTAATGGAAACAGGTTATTATAGACAGTAGTTACACCTAATGGAAACATGTTATTACGGACAGTAGTTATTTCAAATGAAAACAGGTTATTATGGACAGTAGTTACACCTGATGGAAACAGGTTATTATAGACAGTAGTAACACCTATTGGAAACAGGTTATTATGGACAGTAGTTACACCTATTGGAAACAGGTTATTATGGACAGTAGTTACACCTAATGGAAACAGATTATTATAGACAGTAGTAACACCTAATGGAAACAGGTTATTTTGGACTGCAGTTACACCTAATGGAAACAGGTTATTATAGACAGTAGTTACACCTAATGGAAACATGTTATTATGGACAGTAGTTACACCTAATGGAAACAGGTTATTATAGACAGTAGTTACACCTAATGGAAACAGGTTATTATGGACAGTAGTTACACCTAATGGAAACAGGTTATTATGGACTGTAGTTACACCCAATGGAAACAGGTTATTATAGACAGTAGTTACACCTAATGGAAACAGGTTATTATGGACTGTAGTTACACCTAATGGAAACAGGTTATTATGGACTGTAGTTACACCTAATGGAAACAGGTTATTATGGACTGTAGTTACACCTAATGGAAACAGGTTATTATGGACTGTAGTTACACCTAATGGAAACAGGTTATTATGGACACAGTGGTTATTTCAAATGAAAACAGGTTATTATGGACAGTAGTTACACCTGATGGAAACAGGTTATTATAGACAGTAGTTACACCTAATGGAAACAGGTTAGTTATGGACAGTAGTTACACCTAATGGAAACAGGTTATTTTGGACAGTAGTTACACCTAATGGAAACAGGTTATTATGGACAGTAGTTACACCTAACGGAAACAGGTTATTTTGGACAGTAGTTACACCTAATGGAAACAGGTTATTATGGACAGTAGTTACACCTAATGGAAACAGGTTATTTTGGACAGTAGTTACACCTAATGGAAACAGGTTATTTTGGACAGTAGTTATTTCAAATGGAAACAGGTTATTTTGGACAGTAGTTACACCTAATGGAAACAGGTTATTATAGACAGTAGTTACACCTAATGGAAACAGGTTATTATGGACAGTAGTTATTTCAAATGGAAACAGGTTATTATGGACAGTAGTTACACCTGATGGAAACAGGTTATTATGGACAGTAGTTACACCTAATGGAAACAGGTTATTTTGGACAGTAGTTACACCTAATGGAAACAGGTTATTATGGACAGTAGTTACACCTAACGGAAACAGGTTATTTTGGACAGTAGTTACACCTAATGGAAACAGGTTATTATGGACAGTAGTTACACCTAATGGAAACAGGTTATTTTGGACAGTAGTTACACCTAATGGAAACAGGTTATTTTGGACAGTAGTTATTTCAAATGGAAACAGGTTATTTTGGACAGTAGTTACACCTAATGGAAACAGGTTATTATAGACAGTAGTTACACCTAATGGAAACAGGTTATTATGGACAGTAGTTATTTCAAATGGAAACAGGTTATTATGGACAGTAGTTACACCTAATGGAAACAGATTATTATAGACAGTAGTTACACCTAATGGAAACAGGTTATTTTGGACAGTAGTTACACCTAATGGAAACAGGTTATTATGGACAGTAGTTACACCTAATGGAAACAGGTTATTAAGGACAGTAGTTACACCTAATGGAAACAGGTTATGTTTTAAATGAAATTATAAGTACATATCTATTTATTTGTGTTTTTAAAAGACTTTTGAATTGAGGAAATAATAATTAGAAATGATTATGCCAGATTGACAAAATGTACTCATGTTTGAACTCAATTAAACCAATACCTCCTCAATGAATCCAATGTGTCAGTTGTAGTTCTTTGGTGTGTGTCTATCGTAACTACTAAATGAATAAAAACACTTCTTCACATTTCAAAAGTTTATTTCCAATTTTAACAATGGTATATAGTGAGGGATTTCAGTAAGAAGCGTTCAGCTCTGTTTTACCCATCCGCTTCTTGCTCATCCAATGAGATTCTCCGACCAGCTCCGGGACCCATCCGCTTCTTGCTCATCCAATGAGATTCTCCGACCAGCTCCAGGACCCAGCAGGGTTCAAGGTACAGTGAATTAACCTACAGTCCAGTCGAACTACAACAACATTCTCAGTAATGGTCACATGAACGTCATACTTTTGTTTTTAAACGTGTGGTTGTTTACCCAACCTTAGTTGAATGTACTGACTGAAGGAGCTCTCGGTAGGAGTGTCTGCTAAATGCCCAACATGTACATGTACAGCCGCAGAACAAAATTACAAAACAACTTTGACTCTAAGAGAATTTGGCCGGTTCATTTCTACACGAATGAAGCTGTTGCACATCAAGTTCCGCCGAGTTTAAGTAAATTCTACAAGAGAAAATTACATTCTGGCATTTAACATCAATTGATTGCGTAATGTTAAACAAAACATGATACAGCAAACAACAAAATAACAAGGGCCGACAAAATATTTTGGGGGGAGCGGGGGGGAGTGTGTGCTGTGCTCCATAGCGATTAGCAAAGCTACCCTGACACATGGCTTTTTGGTTTGTTTACAAATCGCAGCGTGTGGGGCTGTGCCAGAGACAATATGGTCTGTGCACGCCAAGGGTATTGAGGAGGATTTCTGTCTGTTTTCTGTCTGCCATTTTGTTGGGGAAAAACTCACTCTGATTGGCTGCCCAGTGGGTGGTCCTATGCCCTCCCAGGCCCACCCATGGCTGCACCCCTGCCCAGTCATGTGAAATCGGAATTGGACAGTAGTTACACCTGATGGAAACAGGTTATTATGGACAGTAGTTACACCTGATGGAAACAGGTTATTATAGACAGTAGTTACACCTAATGGAAACAGATTATTATGGACAGTAGTTACACCTAATGGAAACAGGTTATTATAGACAGTAGTTACACCTAATGGAAACAGGTTATTATAGACAGTAGTAACACCTAATGGAAACAGGTTATTTTGGACAGTAGTTACACCTGATGGAAACAGGTTATTTTGGACAGTAGTTACACCTAATGGAAACAGGTTATTATAGACAGTAGTTACACCTAATGGAAACAGGTTATTATAGACAGTAGTTACACCTAATGGAAACAGGTTATTTTGGACAGTAGTTACACCTAATGGAAACAGGTTATTTTGGACAGTAGTTACACCTAATGGAAACAGGTTATTATAGACAGTAGTTACACCTAATGGAAACAGGTTATTTTGGACAGTAGTTACACCTAATGGAAACAGGTTATTTTGGACAGTAGTTACACCTAATGGAAACAGGTTATTATAGACAGTAGTTACACCTAATGGAAACAGGTTATTTTGGACAGTAGTTACACCTGATGGAAACAGGTTATTATAGACAGTAGTTACACCTGATGGAAACAGGTTATTTTGGACAGTAGTTACACCTAATGGAAACAGGTTATTATAGACAGTAGTTACACCTAATGGAAACAGGTTATTATAGACAGTAGTTACACCTAATGGAAACAGGTTATTTTGGACAGTAGTTACACCTAATGGAAACAGGTTATTTTGGACAGTAGTTACACCTAATGGAAACAGGTTATTATAGACAGTAGTTACACCTAATGGAAACAGGTTATTATAGACAGTAGTTACACCTAATGGAAACAGGTTATTTTGGACAGTAGTTACACCTAATGGAAACAGGTTATTATAGACAGTAGTTACACCTGAAGGAAACAGGTTATTTTGGACAGTAGTTACACCTAATGGAAACAGGTTATTATAGACAGTAGTTACACCTGATGGAAACAGGTTATTATGGACAGCAGTTACACCTAATGGAAACAGGTTATTTTGGACAGTAGTTACACCTAATGGAAACAGGTTATTATAGACAGCAGTTACATCTAATGGAAACAGGTTATTATGGACAGTAGTTACACCTGATGGAAACAGGTTATTATAGACAGTAGTTACACCTAATGGAAACAGGTTATTATGGACAGTAGTTACACCTATTGGAAACAGGTTATTTTGGACAGTAGTTACACCTGATGGAAACAGGTTATTTTGGACAGTAGTTACACCTAATGGAAACAGGTCATTATGGACAGTAGTTACACCTAATGGAAACAGGTTATTTTGGACAGTAGTTACATCTAATGGAAACAGGTTATTATGGACAGTAGTTACACCTATTGGAAACAGGTTATTTTGGACAGTAGTTACACCTAATGGAAACAGGTTATTTTGGACAGTAGTTACACCTAATGGAAACAGGATATTTTGGACAGTAGTTACACCTAATGGAAACAGGTTATTTTGGACAGTAGTTACACCTGATGGAAACAGGTTATTATGGACAGCAGTTACACCTAATGGAAACAGGTTATTTTGGACAGTAGTTACACCTAATGGAAACAGGTTATTATAGACAGCAGTTACATCTAATGGAAACAGGTTATTATGGACAGTAGTTACACCTGATGGAAACAGGTTATTATAGACAGTAGTTACACCTAATGGAAACAGGTTATTATGGACAGTAGTTACACCTATTGGAAACAGGTTATTTTGGACAGTAGTTACACCTGATGGAAACAGGTTATTTTGGACAGTAGTTACACCTAATGGAAACAGGTCATTATGGACAGTAGTTACACCTAATGGAAACAGGTTATTTTGGACAGTAGTTACATCTAATGGAAACAGGTTATTATGGACAGTAGTTACACCTATTGGAAACAGGTTATTTTGGACAGTAGTTACACCTAATGGAAACAGGTTATTTTGGACAGTAGTTACACCTAATGGAAACAGGATATTTTGGACAGTAGTTACACCTAATGGAAACAGGTTATTATAGACAGTAGTTACACCTGAAGGAAACAGGTTATTATAGACAGTAGTTACACCTAATGGAAACAAGTTCTTTTGGACAGTAGTTACACCTAATGGAAACAGGTTATTTTGGACAGTAGTTACACCTAATGGAAGCAGGTTATTATGGACAGTAGTTACACCTAATGGAAACAGGTTATTATAGACAGTAGTTACACCTGATGGAAACAGGTTATTTTGGACAGTAGTAACACCTAATGGAAACAGGTTCTTTTGGACAGTAGTTACACCTAATGGAAACAGGTTATTATAGACAGTAGTTACACCTAATGGAAACAGGTTATTATAGACAGTAGTTACACCTAATGGAAACAGGTTATTTTGGACAGTAGTTACACCTAATGGAAACAGGTTATTATAGACAGTAGTTACACCTGAAGGAAACAGGTTATTATAGACAGTAGTTACACCTGATGGAAACAGGTTATTATGGACAGTAGTTACACCTAATGGAAGCAGGTTATTATGGACAGTAGTTACACCTAATGGAAACAGGTTATTATAGACAGTAGTTACACCTGAAGGAAACAGGTTATTTTGGACAGTAGTAACACCTAATGGAATCAGGTTCTTTTGGACAGTAGTTACACCTAATGGAAACAGGTTATTATAGACAGTAGTTACACCTAATGGAAACAGGTTATTATAGACAGTAGTTACACCTAATGGAAACAGGTTATTTTGGACAGTAGTTACACCTAATGGAAACAGGTTATTATAGACAGTAGTTACACCTAATGGAAACAGGTTCTTTTGGACAGTAGTTACACCTAATGGAAACAGGTTATTATAGACAGTAGTTACACCTAATGGAAACAGGTTATTATAGACAGTAGTTACACCTAATGGAAACAGGTTATTTTGGACAGTAGTTACACCTGATGGAAACAGGTTATTATAGACAGTAGTAACACCTAATGGAAACAGGTTATTATGGACAGTAGTTACACCTAATGGAAACAGGTTATTATAGACAGTAGTAACACCTAATGGAAACAGGTTATTTTGGACAGTAGTTACACCTGATGGAAACAGGTTATTATAGACAGTAGTAACACCTAATGGAAACAGGTTATTTTGGACAGTAGTTACACCTGATGGAAACAGGTTATTATAGACAGTAGTTACACCTAATGGAAACAGGTTATTATGGACAGTAGTAACACCTAATGGAAACAGGTTATTTTGGACAGTAGTTACACCTAATGGAAACAGGTTATTATAGACAGTAGTTACACCTAATGGAAACAGGTTATTATAGACAGTAGTTACACCTAATGGAAACAGGTTATTTTGGACAGTAGTTACACCTAATGGAAACAGGTTATTATGGACAGTAGTTACACCTAATGGAAACAGGTTATTATGGACAGTAGTTACACCTAATGGAAACAGGTTATTATGGACAGTAGTTACACCTAATGGAAACAGGTTATTATGGACAGTAGTTACACCTAATGGAAACAGGTTATTATAGACAGTAGTTACACCTAATGGAAACAGGTTATTATAGACAGTAGTAACACCTAATGGAAACAGGTTATTATGGACAGTAGTTACACCTGATGGAAACAGGTTATTATAGACTGTAGTTACACCTGATGGAAACAGGTTATTATAGACAGTAGTAACACCTAATGGAAACAGGTTATTATGGACAGTAGTAACACCTAATGGAAACAGGTTATTTTGGACAGTAGTTACACCTAATGGAAACAGGTTATTATAGACAGTAGTTACACCTAATGGAAACAGGTTATTATAGACAGTAGTTACACCTAATGGAAACAGGTTATTTTGGACAGTAGTTACACCTAATGGAAACAGGTTATTTTGGACAGTAGTTACACCTAATGGAAACAGGTTATTATAGACAGTAGTTACACCTGAAGGAAACAGGTTATTTTGGACAGTAGTTACACCTAATGGAAACAGGTTATTATAGACAGTAGGTACACCTAATGGAAACAGGTTATTTTGGACAGTAGTTACACCTAATGGAAACAGGTTATTTTGGACAGTAGTTACACCTGATGGAAACAGGTTATTATGGACAGCAGTTACACCTAATGGAAACAGGTTATTTTGGACAGTAGTTACACCTAATGGAAACAGGTTATTATAGACAGCAGTTACATCTAATGGAAACAGGTTATTATGGACAGTAGTTACACCTGATGGAAACAGGTTATTATAGACAGTAGTTACACCTAATGGAAACAGGTTATTATGGACAGTAGTTACACCTATTGGAAACAGGTTATTTTGGACAGTAGTTACACCTGATGGAAACAGGTTATTTTGGACAGTAGTTACACCTAATGGAAACAGGTCATTATGGACAGTAGTTACACCTAATGGAAACAGGTTATTTTGGACAGTAGTTACATCTAATGGAAACAGGTTATTATGGACAGTAGTTACACCTATTGGAAACAGGTTATTTTGGACAGTAGTTACACCTAATGGAAACAGGTTATTTTGGACAGTAGTTACACCTAATGGAAACAGGATATTTTGGACAGTAGTTACACCTAATGGAAACAGGTTATTATAGACAGTAGTTACACCTAATGGAAACAGGTTATTATAGACAGTAGTTACACCTAATGGAAACAGGTTATTTTGGACAGTAGTTACACCTAATGGAAACAGGTTATTATAGACAGTAGTTACACCTGAAGGAAACAGGTTATTTTGGACAGTAGTTACACCTAATGGAAACAGGTTATTATAGACAGTAGGTACACCTAATGGAAACAGGTTATTTTGGACAGTAGTTACACCTAATGGAAACAGGTTATTTTGGACAGTAGTTACACCTAATGGAAACAGGTTATTATGGACAGTAGTTACACCTAATGGAAACAGGTTATTATAGACAGTAGTAACACCTAATGCAAACACTCTGATTGGCTGCCCAGTGGGTGGTCCTATGCCCTCCCAGGCCCACCCATGGCTGCACCCCTGCCCAGTCATGTGAAATCCATAGATTAGGGCCTAATGAATTTATTAAATTGACTGATTTCCTTATTTGAACTGTAACTCAGTGAAATCTTTGAAATTATTGTATTTCTACTGTTGTTCTGTGTATGTTTCTTTCCCAAGGGGAGAGGAGAAAATAAGATGTAGTGATCCGATGTTTTCAGTATTTTAGTCAGGGTATTGTTAACTCTGAACCACCCATCCTGGATCCGGTATAATTGTCATCAGCAACGCTGAATAGCATAGCGCCACAGTCAAATAATATTACTAGAAAATATTCATATTCATGAAATCACAAGTGCAATATTGGAAAACACAGCTTAGCCTTTTGTTAATCCACCTGTCGTCTCAGATTTTGAAATTATGCTTAACAGCGAAAGCAATACAAGCGTTTGTGTAAATTTATCGATCGCTCGACAAAACAATAAGTACACTTAGCATCAGGTAACTTGGTCACGAAAATCAGAAAAGCAATCAAATTAATCGTTTACCTTTGATGATCTTCGGATGTTTTCACTCACGAGACACCCAGTTAGACAACAAATGTTCCTTTTGTTCCATAAATATATTTTTTATATCCAAATACCTCTGTTAGTTTGGTGCGTTATGCCCAGGAATCGACCGGAAAGAGAGGTCACGACAACAAAAATTCCAAATTATATCCATAATGTCGACAGAAACACGTCAAATGTTTTTTTTAAATCAATCCTCAGGGTGTTTTCTATAAATCTATTCGATAATATATCAACCAGGACAGTTGGCTTTTCACTAGGACCGGGAGTAACAATGGCCGCCTTTCGCTTTTGCGCTCAACTCACTCGGAGAACCCCCACCTATCCACTTACGCAATGTGGTCGTTCACGCTCATTCTTCAAAATAAAAGCCTGAAACTATGTCTAAATGCTGTTGACACCTTAGGGAAGCCAGAGAAAAATGAATCTGGTTGATATCCCTTTAAATGGGCAATAGGGATGCATAACAACAGAGAGGTTTCAAAAACAGGGGCACTTCCTGATTGGATTTTCCTCAGGTTTTAGCCTGCAATATCAGTTCTGTTTAACTCACAGACATTTTTTTGACAGTTTTGGAAACGTTAGAGTGTTTTCTATCCCAAGCTGTCAATTATATTCATATTCTAGCATCTGGTCCTGAGACATAGGCCGTTTACTTTGGGGACGTTATTTTTCCAAACATAAACATAGTGCCGCCTAGCTTCAAGAGGTTTTAATGTTTGTCTGTGTGGTGTAACCAAGGAGACAATAACTGTCCCCTCTCATTGACGCTACAGGAGGTCAAGGCTGACTGCGGTACTGCAGGCGTTGTTAGCAGAAAAAAAGGAGCCCCGTAGCTCCCCTGTACCTTATATAGCGAATGTAGAAAAATGCCTTTGTTTAATTAACACAATGTTTTGAAGACAGTCACGGTCAACCAGCTCTCAGACTCTCACGTCAGAATTAGACGTTCATCAATGTTCCTCAAACCGTCAAATTTAAAAGTGTTTGGTTACTTCTCTGTATCGTTCCAAGATTAATTTTATGAATTAAATCCACATTTTTTTAAAAGGTTAGGCATTAACTCTGAATGGTTAAGGTAAGAGTCAAGGTTTTGGGATAGGCTTAAAGCAAACATCTAAAAAAAAACAGCTGTCTATCGCTGGATTACGCCCATCCTCCATCCCCGTCCAAAACGCCCTAGAAAAAAACCCCAAGCCTATGTTAAGGGCACCGCGCTCACTGTTGCCCCCTAGTGTCCGGTTTCCACGTCATCACACATGGATGGACGTTGAAGACGTTTGGAGAAACATCGAAATGAGAACTTTGGAGAAATGTTGGGTAAAAACATCGGAATCTGATGTCAAATTTTGTAAAACAATGAGATCTTGTTGATATCCACAGGAGTAATTCCACAACTACATTAGTCCCACAGGAGTAATTCAACAACTACATTAGTCCCACAGGAAGTAATTCACAACTACATTAGTCCCACAGGAGTAATTCACTACATTAGTCCCACAGGAGTAATTCACAACTACATTAGTCCCACAGGAGTAATTCAACAACTACATTAGTCCCACAGGAGTAATTCCACAACTACATTAGTCCACAGGACTACATTAGTCCCACAGGAGTAATTCCAGTCCCACAGAATTCCACAACTACATTAGTCCCACAGGAGTTTCAACAACTACATTAGTCCCACAGGAGGAGTAATTCCACAACTACATTAGTCCCACAGGAGTAATTCCACAACTACATTAGTCCCACAGGAGTAATTCCACAACTACATTAGTCCCACAGGAGTAATTCCACAACTACATTAGTCCACAGGAGTAATTCTACATTAGTCCCACAGGAGTAATTCCACAACTACATTAGTCCCACAGGAGTAATTCAACAACTACATTAGTCCCACAGGAGTAATTCAACAACTACATTAGTCCCACAGGAGTAATTCACAACTACATTAGTCCACAGGAGTAATTCCACAACTACATTAGTCCCACAGGAGTAATTCCACAACTACATTAGTCCCACAGGAGTAATTCCACAACTAGTCATTTCCAGTCCCACAGGAGTAATTCCACAACTACATTAGTCCCACAGGAGTAATTCCACAACTACATTAGTCCCACAGGAGTACGTGTCTATGTCAAACCTTCATTTTAACCCCAATCTAGTCCCACAGGAGTACGTGGCTACTATAACATGACTACTGTACGTCAATCTCAGATCTCAGATCAGTGACGTGGCTACTATAACATGACTACTGTATGTCAATCTCAGATCTCAGATCAGTGACGTGGCTACTATAACATGACTACTGTACGTCAATCTCAGATCTCAGATCAGTGACGTGGCTACTATAACATGACTACTGTATGTCAATCTCAGATCTCAGATCAGTGACGTGCCTACTATAACATGACTACTGTACGTCAATCTCAGATCTCAGATCAGTGACGTGGCCACTATAACATGACTACTGTATCTCAGATCACTGACTAAGAGCAACATAATTTCCCCTTCAGACTGACGTAAAGAAGGCCCTAATGTTAAGCAAACTGCTCACAGACACACAGCGACTCACAGACACACAGCGACTCACAGACACACAGCGACACAGACACACAGTGACTCAGACACACAGCGACTCACAGACACACAGCGACTCACAGACACACAGCGACTCACAGACACACAGCGACTCGCAGACACACAGCGACTCGCAGACACACAGTGACTCGCAGACACACAGCGACTCACAGGCACACATCGACTCACAGGCACACAGCGACTCACAGACACACAGCGACTCACAGACACACAGCGACTCACAGACACACAGCGACTCACAGGCACACAGCGACTCACAGGCACACAGCGACTCACAGGCACACAGCGACTCACAGGCACACAGCGACTCACAGACACACAGGGATCACAGGCACACAGCGACTCACAGGCACACAGCGACTCACAGGCACACAGCGACTCACAGGCACACAGCGACTCACAGGCACACAGCGACTCACAGGCACACAGCGACTCACAGGCACACAGCGACTCACAGGCACACAGCGACTCACAGACACACAGGGATCACAGGCACACAGCGACTCACAGGCACACAGCGACTCACAGACACACAGCGACTCACAGGCACACAGCGACTCACAGACACACAGGGATCACAGGCATCCCAGAAGGCCCTAATGTAAATATAAAACTGCAGAAACAGTGGAATAGGTGAAGCACATTCAGGGTCTCCTCCTCTCCCCTGGTATCATGTAGGAGATTTGGAGATTATCAGGAAATGGGTTTGCCAAAGCAAACTTGCTTTAAAACACCAAGAAAACCAAAGTTATGTTGGTCTGTTCAACTAGGAAAAAGCCAAAACAGCATGGGATACAATTAAGTATGGGAGGAGTACAAATTGAAGAAGTGTCAGAAACCAAACTATTGGGAGTGCAGCTAGACAACTGTTTATCATGGTCGTCTCAAATAACTAATCTATGTTAAAAAATATTAAAACAGCCTGCATAATCAGAAGGATAGCTAAATATTTACCAGGGAAAATCCTTCAGCAAATAACACAGGCATTGGTTGAGAGTCAAGTGAACTTATTGTTCAGTGGTCTGGGGAAATGCATCATCTAGTGAAGTTAGGAGGCTGCAGAATGCACAGAATAAAGCTGCAAGGGTTGTTTTAAGGTGGAGATATGGTTCTTCTAGTTGAGTCATGGGTTGTTTTAAGGTGGTATGGTTCTTCTGTTGCAGTCATGGGTTGTTTTAAGGTGGAGATATGGTTCTTCTGTTGCAGTCATGGGTTGTTTTAGTGAGATATGGGTTGTCATTTGTTTTAAGGTGGAGATATGGTTCTTCTGTTGTAGTCATGGGTTGTTTTAAGGTGGAGATATGGTTCTTCTGTTGTAGTCAATGGTTGTTTTAAGGTGGAGATATGGTTCTTATGTTGCAGTCATGGGTTGTTTTAAGGTGGAGATATGGTTCTTCTGTTACAGTCATGGGTTGTTTTAAGGTGGAGATATGGTTCTTCTGTTGCAGTCATGGGTTGTTTTAAGGTGGAGATATGGTTCTTCTAGTTGCAGTCATGGGTTGTTTTAAGGTGGAGATATGGTTCTTCTGTTGTAGTCATGGGTTGTTTTAAGGTGGAGATGTGGTTCTTCTGTTACAGTCATGGGTTGTTTTAAGGTGGAGATATGGTTCTTCTGTTACAGTCATGGGTTGTTTTAAGGTGGAGATATGGTTCTTCTGTTGCAGTCATGGGTTGTTTTAAGGTGGAGATATGGTTCTTCTGTTGCAGTCATGGGTTGTTTTAAGGTGGAGATATGGTTCTTCTAGTTGCAGTCATGGGTTGTTTTAAGGTGGAGATATGGTTCTTCTGTTGTAGTCATGGGTTGTTTTAAGGTGGAGATGTGGTTCTTCTGTTACAGTCATGGGTTGTTTTAAGGTGGAGATATGGTTCTTCTGTTACAGTCATGGGTTGTTTTAAAGTGGAGATATGGTTCTTCTGTTGCAGTCATGGGTTGTTTTAAGGTGGAGATATGGTTCTTCTAGTTGCAGTCATGGGTTGTTTGGTTCTTCTGTTGTAGTCATGGGTTGTTTTAAGGTGGAGATATGGTTCTTCTGTTGTAGTCATGGGTTGTTTTAAGGCGGAGATATGGTTCTTCTGTTTCAGTCATGGGTTGTTTTAAGGTGGAGATATGGTTCTTCTGTTGCAGTCATGGGTTGTTTTAAGGTGGAGATATGGTTCTTCTGTTGTAGTCATGGGTTGTTTTAAGGTGGAGATATGGTTCTTCTGTTGTAGTCATGGGTTGTTTTAAGGTGGAGATATGGTTCTTCTTGTTGCAGTCATGGGTTGTTTTAAGGTGGAGATGTGGTTCTTCTTGTTGCAGTCATGGGTTGTTTTAAGGAGATGTGGTTCTTCTGTTGCAGTCATGAGTTGTTTTAAGGTGGAGATGTGGTTCTTCTGTTGCAGTCATGGGTTGTTTTAAGGTGGAGATATGGTTCTTCTGTTGCAGTCATGGGTTGTTTTAAGGTGGAGATGTGGTTCTTCTTGTTGCAGTCATGGGTTGTTTTAAGGAGATGTGGTTCTTCTGTTGCAGTCATGAGTTGTTTTAAGGTGGAGATGTGGTTCTTCTGTTGCAGTCATGGGTTGTTTTAAGGTGGAGATATGGTTCTTCTGTTGCAGTCATGGGTTGTTTTAAGGTGGAGATGTGGTTCTTCTGTTGTAGTCATGGGTTGTTTTAAGGTGGAGATATGGTTCTTCTGTTGCAGTCATGGGTTGTTTTAAGGCGGAGATATGGTTCTTCTGTTGTAGTCATGGGTTGTTTTAAGGTGGAGATATGGTTCTTCTTGTTGCAGTCATGGGTTGTTTTAAGGTGGAGATATGGTTCTTCTGTTGCAGTCATGGGTTGTTTTAAGGTGGAGATGTGGTTCTTCTGTTGTAGTCATGGGTTGTTTTAAGGTGGAGATATGGTTCTTCTGTTGCAGTCATGGGTTGTTTTAAGGCGGAGATATGGTTCTTCTGTTGTAGTCATGGGTTGTTTTAAGGTGGAGATATGGTTCTTCTTGTTGCAGTCATGGGTTGTTTTAAGGTGGAGATATGGTTCTTCTGTTGCAGTCATGGGTTGTTTTAAGGTGGAGATGTGGTTCTTCTGTTGCAGTCATGGGTTGTTTTAAGGCAGAGATGTGGTCCTTCTGTTGCAGTCAGGCGCAATGTTCTTGGTTGGTCATCAATCGACAAGATAATTGAAAAACACATGCTTATTTTATTTTATAATATACATCATTTAAAACGTCCGAGTTCTATTCACAACGGAATTCAGTTGGTAAGAAACAGACGTTCCATAAATACTAGGAATAGATTGTCCTCCATCTATGCGTTATCCAGACAGAAATGAGAAATGGGCAAAAATAACATTTTGATTTAGAGCAATAAAGAAATTGAATAAATTAACTGAGCAAACTAGAAACCTTTCAATATATACGTTTAAACATTATTTAAAAACAATTTAAATATAGTATATAGAAATGTTGTGGGACTATAGTATATATACTATATTTAAATTGTAGATGAAGAATCAATATTTTTGAGTGTTTATTGGGTCATTATGCTAGTGTATTATGAATGTTTGTAATAGTGTGTTATATGTGAAAGTGTGTTTGTATTATAAATTGTATTTTAATGTTAAGGACTCTTGGAAGATTAGTCCAAATGGGGACTAAAAGAGATCCTAATAAAATAAAATAAAATCAAGCCAGAAACCAATATCAGGTTCCAATTGCTCCGTAACTCTCTCTGTTCCGAATGGCACTACATCACCTACATAGTGCACTACTATGGGCCCTGGTCAAAAGTAGTGCACTACTATGGGCCCTGGTCAAAAGTAGTGCACTACTATGGGCCCTGGTCAAAAGTAGTGCACTACTATTGGGCCCTGGTCAAAAGTAGTGCACTACTATTGGGCCCTGGTCAAAAGTAGTGCACTACTATTGGGCCCTGGTCAAAAGTAGTGCACTACTATTGGGCCCTGGTCAAAAGTAGTGCACTACTATTGGGCCCTGGTCAAAAGTAGTGCACTACTATTGGGCCCTGGTCAAAAGTAGTGCACTACTATTGGGCCCTGGTCTAAAGTAGTGCACTACTACTGGGCCTGGTCCAAAGTAGTGCACAATGTAGGGAAAGGGTGCCATTGGGGATGCAGTCTTGGTCTTCACAGAGGTAAAGATAGACAGCTTTCAGTGGCAGAGAAAAATCTGGTCGTTGTCCTACGTCCGTGAAACCGGATCCCAAAAAAGATTCCAGTTGGCTTTTTGGAAAGGTTATGTGGAGCGTCAGGAATGGTCGCCCAGCATTCCGACGGGACTTGTGATGCGAGAACCTGACACACCGCACTACAACCAGACCCTATGCACTGTGACAGTTTCCATAGTAACACAGCCCTCACCTAACCTGCCCCACTCCACCCCCACCCCCAGATAGTGGATGAAACCCTAACCTTCCACCCCCAGATAGTGGATGAAACCCAAACCTGCCCCCTCCACCCCCACCCCCAGATAGTGGATGAAACCCAAACCTGCCCCCTCCACCCCCACCCCAGATAGTGGATGAAACCCAAACCTGCCCCCCTCCACCCCCACCCCAGATAGTGGATGAAACCCTAACCTGCCCTCCAACCCCTAGATAGCGGATGAAACCATAACCTGCCCCCTCCACCCCCAGAGAGTGGATGAAACCCTAACCTGCCCCCTCCCCCCCCAGAGAGTGGATGAAACCCTAACCTGCCCCCCTCCACCCCCAGAGAGTGGATGAAACCCTAACCTGCCCCCCTCCACCCCCAGAGAGTGGATGAAACCCTAACCTGCCCCCCTCCACCCCCAGAGAGTGGATGAAACCCTAACCTGCCCGCCTCCACCCCCAGATAGTGGATGAAACCCTAACCTGCCCCCCTCCACCCCCAGATAGTGGATGAAACCCTAACCTGCCCCCCTCCACCCCCAGATAGTGGATGAAACCCTAACCTGCCCTCCTCCACCCCCAGAGAGTGGATGAAACCCTAAACCTCCCTTAGGCCGTATTCCCCACACACACCCGTTTGTCACTGGAGAACCCTGCCCTGCCAGTGGGGTGGTCTGATGTTTGCAAAGGGAAGGTGGGTATGCACATGGGCGGAGTTACTGTGTATGAGCTTGTGTTCGTGTGTGTGTGTGTGTGTGTGTGTGTGTGTGTGTGTGTGTGTATGTGTAAGGAGCTGGAGCTAAGTGAGGAGCTGGAGCTGAGTGAGGAGGGGAGCTGAGTGAGGAGCTAGAGCTGAGTGAGGAGCTGGAGCTGAGTGATGAAGAGAGCTGAGTGAGGAGGGGATCTGAGTGAGGAGGGGATCTGAGTGAGGAGGGGATCTGAGTGATGAAGAGAGCTGAGTGAGGAGGGGATCTGAGTGAGGAGGGGAGCTGAGTGAGGAGGGGATCTGAGTGAGGAGGGGATCTGAGTGAGGAGGGGAGCTGAGTGAGGAGGGGATCTGAGTGATGAAGAGAGCTGAGTGAGGAGGGATCTGAGTGAGGAGGGGATCTGAGTGAGGAGGGGAGCTGAGTGAGGAGGGGAGCTGAGTGAGGAGGGGATCTGAGTGAGGAGGGGATCTGAGTGATGAAGAGAGCTGAGTGAGGAGGGGATCTGAGTGAGGAGGGGAGCTGAGTGAGGAGGGGATCTGAGTGAGGAGGGGATCTGAGGAGGAGGGGATCTGAGTGAGGAGGGGATCTGAGTGATGAAGAGAGCTGAGTGAGGAGGGGATCTGAGTGAGGAGGGAGCTGAGTGAGGAGGGGAGCTGAGTGAGGAGGGGAGCTGAGTGATGAAGAGAGCTGAGTGAGGAGGGGAGCTGAGTGAGGAGGGGAGCTGAGTGAGGAGGGAGCTGAGTGAGGAGGGGAGCTGAGGAGGAGGGGAGCTGAGTGAGGAGGGGATCTGAGTGAGGAGGGGAGCTGAGTGAGGAGGGGAGCTGAGTGAGGAGGGGATCTGAGTGAGGAGGGATCTGAGTGAGGAGGGGAGCTGAGTGAGGAGGGGAGCTGAGTGAGGAGGGGAGCTGAGTGAGGAGGGGAGCTGAGTGATGAAGAGAGCTGAGTGAGGAGGGGAGCTGAGTGAGGAGGGGAGCTGAGTGAGGAGGGGAGCTGAGTGAGGAGGGGAGCTGAGTGAGGAGGGGATCTGAGGAGGAGGGATCTGAGTGAGGAGGGGAGCTGAGTGAGGAGGGGATCTGAGGAGGAGGGGATCTGAGTGAGGAGGGGATCTGAGTGAGGAGGGGAGCTGAGTGAGGAGGGGAACTGAGTGATGAAGAGAGCTGAGTGAGGAGGGAAGCTGAGTGAGGAGGGAAGCTGAGTGAGGAGGGGAGCTGAGTGAGGAGGGGAGCTGAGTGAGGAGGGGAGCTGAGTGAGGAGGGGAGCTGAGTGAGGAGGGGAGCTGAGTGAGGAGGGGATCTGAGTGATGAAGAGAGCTGAGTGAGGAGGGGAGCTGAGTGAGGAGGGGAGCTGAGTGAGGAGGGGATCTGAGTGAGGAGGGGAGCTGAGTGAGGAGGGGAGCTGAGTGAGGAGGGGAGCTGAGTGAGGAGGGGATCTGAGTGAGGAGGGATCTGAGTGAGGAGGGGAGCTGAGTGAGGAGGGGATCTGAGTGAGGAGGGGAGCTGAGTGAGGAGGGGATCTGAGTGAGGAGGGGATCTGAGTGAGGAGGGGAGCTGGAGGAGGAGGGGAGCTGAGTGAGGAGGGGAGCTGAGTGAGGAGGGGAGCTGAGTGAGGAGGGGAGCTGAGTGAGGAGGGGATCTGAGTGAGGAGGGGATCTGAGTGAGGAGGGGAGCTGAGGAGGAGGGGATCTGAGTGAGGAGGGGAGCTGAGTGAGGGAGGGGATCTGAGTGAGGAGGGGAGCTGAGTGAGGAGGGGATCTGAGTGAGGAGGGGATCTGAGTGAGGAGGGGATCTGAGTGAGGAGGGGATCTGAGTGAGGAGGGGAGCTGAGTGAGGAGGGGAGCTGAGTGAGGAGGGGAGCTGAGTGAGGAGGGGATCTGAGTGAGGAGGGGATCTGAGTGAGGAGGGGATCTGAGTGAGGAGGGGAGCTGAGTGAGGAGGGGAGCTGAGTGAGGAGGGGGAGCTGAGTGAGGAGGGGATCTGAGTGAGGAGGGGAGCTGAGTGAGGAGGGGAGCTGGAGTGAGGAGGGATCTGAGTGAGGAGGGGATCTGAGTGAGGAGGGGAGCTGAGTGAGGAGGGGAGCTGAGTGAGGAGGGGAGCTGAGTGAGGAGGGGAGCTGAGTGATGAAGAGAGCTGAGTGAGGAGGGGAGCTGGAGTGAGGAGGGGAGCTGAGTGAGGAGGGGAGCTGAGTGAGGAGGGGAGCTGAGTGAGGAGGGGATCTGAGTGAGGAGGGGATCTGAGTGAGGAGGGGAGCTGAGTGAGGAGGGGATCTGAGTGAGGAGGGGATCTGAGTGAGGAGGGGATCTGAGTGAGGAGGGGAGCTGAGTGAGGAGGGGAACTGAGTGATGAAGAGAGCTGAGTGAGGAGGGAAGCTGAGTGAGGAGGGAAGCTGAGTGAGGAGGGGAGCTGAGTGAGGAGGGGAGCTGAGTGAGGAGGGGAGCTGAGTGAGGAGGGGAGCTGAGTGAGGAGGGGATCTGAGTGATGAAGAGAGCTGAGTGAGGAGGGGAGCTGAGTGAGGAGGGGAGCTGAGTGAGGAGGGGATCTGAGTGAGGAGGGGAGCTGAGTGAGGAGGGGAGCTGAGTGAGGAGGGGAGCTGAGGAGGAGGGGATCTGAGTGAGGAGGGGATCTGAGGAGGAGGGGAGCTGAGTGAGGAGGGGATCTGAGTGAGGAGGGGAGCTGAGTGAGGAGGGGATCTGAGTGAGGAGGGGATCTGAGTGAGGAGGGGAGCTGAGTGAGGAGGGGAGCTGAGTGAGGAGGGGAGCTGAGTGAGGAGGGGAGCTGAGTGAGGAGGGGAGCTGAGTGAGGAGGGGAGCTGAGTGAGGAGGGGATCTGAGTGAGGAGGGGATCTGAGTGAGGAGGGGAGCTGAGTGAGGAGGGGATCTGAGTGAGGAGGGGAGCTGAGTGAGGAGGGGATCTGAGTGAGGAGGGGAGCTGAGTGAGGAGGGGAGCTGAGTGAGGAGGGGATCTGAGGAGGAGGGGATCTGAGTGAGGAGGGGAGCTGAGTGAGGAGGGGAGCTGAGTGAGGAGGGGAGCTGAGTGAGGAGGGGATCTGAGTGAGGAGGGGATCTGAGTGAGGAGGGGATCTGAGTGAGGAGGGGAGCTGAGTGAGGAGGGGAGCTGAGTGAGGAGGGGAGCTGAGTGAGGAGGGGAGCTGAGTGAGGAGGGGAGCTGAGTGAGCATGCATGCATTTGTAGTCTACTTGTGTGCCCTGACATATCTCCTTGCTTTCGGTACTGTCATGGAGTTCAAATATTACATATTTTATATTTTAAAACCGCTCCACATCCTCTCCAACCACTCTTTAAAACCGCTCCACATCCTCTCCAAACGCTCCACATCCTCTCCAACCGCTCTGCTAAAACCGCTCCACATCCTCTCCAACATCCTCTCCAACCACTCTGCTAAAACCGCTCCACATCCTCTCCAACCGCTCCACATCCTCTCCAACCACTCTGTTAAAACCACTCCACATCCTCTCCAACCACTCTTTTTTAAAACCGCTCCACATCCTCTCCAACCGCTCCACATCCTCTCCAACCGCTCCACATCCCTCTCCAACCGCTCCACATCCTCTCCAACCGCTCCACATCCTCTCCAACCGCTCCACATCCTCCAACCGCTTCACATCCTCTCCAACCGCTCCACATCCTCTCCAACCGCTCCACATCCTCTCCAACCGCTCCACATTCTCTCCAACCGCTCCACATCCTCTCCAACCGCTCCACATCCTCTCCAACCGCTCCACATCCTCTCCAACCGCTCCACATCCTCCAACCGCTCCACATCCTCTCCAACCACTCTGCTAAAAACCGCTCCACATCCTCTCCAACATCCTCTCCAACCACTCTGCTAAAAACCGCTCCACATCCTCTCCAACCGCTCCACATCCTCTCCAACCGCTCCACATCCTCCAACCACTCTTTTAAAACCGCTCCACATCCTCTCCAACCGCTCCACATCCTCTCCAACCGCTCTGCTAAAACCACTCCACATCCTCTCCAACATCCTCTCCAACCACTCTGCTAAAAACCGCTCCACATCCTCTCCAACCGCTCCACATCCTCTCTAACCACTCTGTTAAAAACCACTCCACATCCTCTCCAACCACTCTTTAAAACCGCTCCACATCCTCTCCAACCGCTCCACATCCTCTCCAACCGCTCCACATCCTCTCCAACCGCTCCACATCCTCTCCAACCGCTCCACATCCTCTCCAACCGCTCCACATCCTCTCCAACCGCTCCACATCCTCTCCAACCGCTCCACATCCTCTCCAACCGCTCCACATCCTCTCCAACCGCTCCACATCCTCTCCAACCGCTCCACATCCTCTCCAACCGCTCCACATCCTCTCCAACCGCTCCACATCCTCTCCAACCGCTCCACATCCTCTCCAACCACTCTGTTAAAAACTGCTCCACATCCTCTCCAACCGCTCCACATCCTCTCCAACCGCTCCACATCCTCTCCAACCACTCCACATCCTCTCCAACCGCTCCACATCCGTCTCCAACCACTCTGCTAAAAACTGCTCCACTCTTCACTTACAGGAAAAATAAACTTCAGCTCCAAATTGTCTCTGTTCATGAATAAAATCACCTATTAACCATTTGAACCAACACCCAACTATCTTTGTGATTACCTGGACCTACCATTTGGTTTTGAAGTATTACAATTAAACCAAATGATTTGAATGAAAAATATTATAATAAACATGAAACGATGACTGTCAGTAGCGCTCATCATTTCAAATAGGCTACATGTCATGTTAAACAGCATATTAATGCTTGAAATAGGGCAGGAGCCAGAAGGAATGGAAATTAATTATTTAGGCTATATTACCTCAATTATTTCAAAGTCTGTAGCCTACAAAGAAATACATTGTGAAGCATTTGCAAGTGCGACATACTAGGCTGGTAGGGAGTCAGGGACATTAAGGGCTTAGCATTTCAACAACATCTTATTGTATTAAATCGTTATTTTCTATAAATTGCGCAACCCTTGTGCGTCCACCAAACAAACTAATATGGTCCTCGCACACCAAGGACAGTCGTGAATAGGGCACGACAAAACCTATTCCCTCAGGAGACTAAAAAGATTTGGCATGGGTCTTCAGATCCTCAAAAGATTCTACAGCTGCACCATCGAGTTGCATCACTGCCTGGTATGGCAACTGCTCGGCCTTCGACCGCAAGGCACTACAGAGGGTAGTGCGTACGGCCCAGTACATCACTGGGGCCAAGCTTCCTGCCATCCACGACCTCTATACCAGGCGGTGTCAGAGAAAGGCCCTAAAAAGTGTCAAAGACTCCAGCCACCCTAGTCATAGACTGTTTTCTCTGCGACCGCACGGCAAGCGGTACCGGAGCGCCAAGTCTAGGTCCAAGAGGCTTCTAAACAGCTTCTACCCCCAAGCCATAAGACTCCTGAACAGCTAATTAAATGGCTACCCAGATTATGTGCATTGCCCCCCCCCCCCTTCTACACTGCTGCTACTCTCTGTTATTATCTATGTATAGTCATTTTAATAGCTCTACCTACATGTACATATTACCTCAATTCCCTTGAAACCAGTGCCCCTGCACACTGACTCTGTAACGGTACCCCCTGTATTTCGCCCCACTATTGTTATTTACTGCAGGTCGTTAATTATTTGTTATTCTTATCTCATGCTTTTTTTTTGGGGGTATACATCCCTGCCCAGCCTGGCAAGAGTGGCCTGAAGGGTTTTTAGCATCCCAGTGGCTCTGCGAGTGCCAATAGTATTGTAACGAGACAGGCAGGAGCAGGTCTCGAACCCACTATTGTTTTTTTTTTTTTAACTGAATTGTTGGTTGAGGGCTTGTAAGTAAGCATTCCACTGTTGTACTCTGCATATGTGACAAATAACATTTGATTTGATGTGATAAACGCTGTCACTTACTTACTTTCAGTCTACGGTGCCTTTGAATTCATTTATTAGCGGTAATGATTATTTAGTTGTTGACATTACACCACATCATCCTACGGAGCCAATTTGGAGTGTACGTTTGTGTTCTTCCTGTGCGCGAAGAGCGGATTTTAGCGTAGCGGTTGAAAAGGATGTGGAGCGGACAGCTCAAGCACTGCTCGGTGAGCGACGAGTGGGATTTACGTCTGCTCAACTCCGCTCATATTACGTCACCGTACTCTCTCTCTCTCTCTCTCTCTCTCTCTCTCTCTCTCTCTCTCTCTCTCTCTCTCTCTCTCTCTCTCTCTCTCTCTCTCTCTCTCTCTCTCTCTCTCTCTTGCTCTTGGTCCTCATCTTTGTAAATCACCTTGATTTAGCGCTTGTGTATTTTTTTTATCAGTTTCTTTATGAAATGATTTTAGTGAACTCCATGACAGTAGCTAAAGCAAGGGCCTATAGCAGCACACGAGTAGATTACAAAAGCATGCCCTGAGCTCGTGAAATGAGCGCTATTGGAGCGGGCGCGAGGGCGGAATCTCACTCAACAATCCAGTCCAATCCCGCTCTCATAGTCTGATGTCCACAACTAAAAATGATTGTGTAATCTGAATACGCATATCCCGAAAGCAATAATACTTTTTTTTTTTTCATTTAATTTGTATGTAATTCTAAATCACAGCCTGTATGAGCAATTTCTAGACTATGATTTAATACAACAAAATGTTATTTAACTGCTGAGTTCTTAATGTCCCTGACTCCCTACCAGCCTAGTATGTCGCCCTTGCTAATGCTTCAGAATGTATTTCTTTGTAGGCTATATATAGACTTTAAATAATTTAAATAATATAGCCTAAATAATTTTTAATATGACATGTTGCCTATTTGAAATTATGAGCACTTCATACATTCACCTTTCCATGTTTATTCAAATAATTTTCATTCAAATCATTTGGTTTGGTTTCAATACTTCAAAACCAAATGGTAGGTCCTGGTAGTCACAAAAATAGATGGGTGTTGGTTAAAATGTGATTTTAATGAGTGGAGTGAATTTGGAGCAGCAGTTTTTTTCCTGTGAGTGAGGAACAGTTTTTAGCAGAGTGGTTGGAGAGGATGTTGAGAGGATGTGGAGCGGTTTTTAACAGAGTGGTTGGAGAGGATGTGGAGGGTTTGTAACAGAGTGGTTGGAGAGGATGTGGAGCGGTTGGAGAGGATGTGGAGCGGTTTGTAACAGAGTGGTTGGAGAGATGTGGAGCGGTTTTTAGCAGAGTGGTTGGAGAGGATGTGAGCGGTTTTTAGCAGAGTGGTTGGAGAGGATGTGGAGGGTTTGTAACAGAGTGGTTGGAGAGGATGTGGAGCGGTTGGAGAGGATGTGGAGCGGTTTGTAACAGAGTGGTTGGAGAGGATGTGGAGCGGTTTTTAACAGAGTGGTTGGAGAGGATGTGGAGCGGTTTTTAACAGAGTGGTTGGAGAGGATGTGGAGTGGTTTTTAACAGAGTGGTTGGAGAGGATGTGGAGCGGTTGGAGAGGATGTGGAGCGGTTTTTAACAGAGTGGTTGGAGAGGATGTGGAGTGGTTTTTAACAGAGTGGTTGGAGAGGATGTGGAGCGGTTGGAGAGGATGTGGAGCGGTTTTTAACAGAGTGGTTGGAGAGGATGTGGAGTGGTTTTTAACAGAGTGGTTGGAGAGGATGTGGAGCGGTTTTTAACAGAGTGGTTGGAGAGGATGTGGAGCGGTTGGAGAGGATGTGGAGCGGTTGGAGAGGATGTGGAGCGGTTTTTAACAGAGTGGTTGGAGAGGATGTGGAGCGGTTTTTAACAGAGTGGTTGGAGAGGATGTGGAGTGGTTTTTAGCAGAGTGGTTGGAGAGGATGTGGAGCGGTTGGAGAGGATGTGGAGCGGTTTTTAACAGAGTGGTTGGAGAGGATGTGGAGTGGTTTTTAACAGAGTGGTTGGAGAGGATGTGGAGCGGTTTTTAGCAGAGTGGTTGGAGAGGATGTGGAGTGGTTTTTAGCAGAGTGGTTGGAGAGGATGTGGAGCGGTTGGAGAGGATGTGGAGCGGTTTTTAGCAGAGTGGTTGGAGAGGATGTGGAGCGGTTTTTAACAGAGTGGTTGGAGAGGATGTTGGAGAGGATGTGGAGCGGTTTTTAACAGAGTGGTTGGAGAGGATGTGGAGCGGTTGGAGAGGATGTGGAGCGGTTTTTAGCAGAGTGGTTGGAGAGGATGTGGAGCGGTTTTTAGCAGAGTGGTTGGAGAGGATGTGGAGCGGTTTTTAGCAGAGTGGTTGGAGAGGATGTGGAGTGGTTTTTAACAGAGTGGTTGGAGAGGATGTGGAGCGGTTTTTAGCAGAGTGGTTGGAGAGGATGTGGAGCGGTTTTTAACAGAGTGGTTGGAGAGGATGTGGAGCGGTTGGAGAGGATGTGGAGCGGTTTTTAGCAGAGTGGTTGGAGAGGATGTGGAGCGGTTTTAAACAGAGCGGTTGGAGAGGATGTGGAGCGGTTTTTAGCAGAGTGGTTGGAGAGGATGTGAGTGGTTTTTAACAGAGTGGTTGGAGAGGATGTGGAGCGGTTTTTAGCAGAGTGGTTGGAGAGGATGTGGAGCGGTTTTTAGCAGAGCGGTTGGAGAGGATGGGAGTGGTTTTTAACAGAGTGGTTGGAGAGGATGGGAGTGGTTTTTAGCAGAGCGGTTGGAGAGGATGTGGAGCGGTTTTTAGCAGAGTGGTTGGAGAGGATGTGGAGCGGTTTTTAACAGAGTGGTTGGAGAGGATGTGGAGCGGTTTTTAGCAGAGTGGTTGGAGAGGATGTGGAGCGGTTTTTAGCAGAGTGGTTGGAGAGGATGTGGAGCGGTTTTAACAGAGTGGTTGGAGAGGATGTTGGAGAGGATGTGAGCGGTTGGAGAGGATGTTGGAGAGGATGTGGAGCGGTTTTTAGCAGAGTGGTTGGAGAGGATGTGGAGCGGTTTTTAACAGAGTGGTTGGAGAGGATGTGGAGCGGTTGGAGAGGATGTGGAGCGGTTGGAGAGCATGTGGAGCGGTTGGAGAGGTGTGGAGCGGTTTTTAGCAGAGTGGTTGGAGAGGATGTGGAGCGGTTTTTAGCAGAGTGGTTGGAGAGGATGTGGAGTGGTTTTTAACAGAGTGGTTGGAGAGGATGTGGAGTGGTTTTTAACAGAGTGGTTGGAGAGGATGTTGGAGAGGATGTGGAGCGGTTTTTAACAGAGTGGTTGGAGAGGATGTGGAGCGGTTTTTAACAGAGTGGTTGGAGAGGATGTGGAGCGGTTTTTAACAGAGTGGTTGGAGAGGATGTGGAGCGGTTTTTAACAGAGTGGTTGGAGAGGATGTGGAGCGGTTTTTAACAGAGTGGTTGGAGAGGATGTGGAGCGGTTTTTAGCAGAGTGGTTGGAGAGGATGTTGGAGAGGATGTGGAGCGGTTTTTAACAGAGTGGTTGGAGAGGATGTGGAGCGGTTGGAGAGGATGTGGAGCGGTTTTTACAGTGAACAGTGAGCGGGATTTCCGACTTCTCAGCTCCACTCATATACTCTGTTGTGTGTGTGTGTGTGTGTGTGTGTGTGTGTGTGTGTGTGTGTGTGTGTGTGTGTGTGTGTGTGTGTGTGTGTGTGTGTGTGTGTGTGTGTGTGTGTGTGTGTGTGTGTGTGTGTGTGTGTGTGTGTGTGTGTGTGTGTGTGTGTGTGTGTGTGTGTGTGAACAGACACACAGTGAGATATAGTGTTGCATTAGTCATTATCCATAACACCCAGATGGTTGAACACATAACCTATGATAACCTCCTCTATATATCCTCTATGTATCATCTATGTATCCTCTATATATCCTCTATGAATCCTCTATATATCATTTGTGTATCCTCTATATATCCTCTATGTATCCTCTATGTATCCTCTATATATCCTCTATGTATCCTCTATGTATCCTCTATGTATCCTCTATATATCCTCTATGTATCCTCTATGTATCCTCTTTATATCTGTTATGTATCCTCTGTGTATCCCCTATGTATCCCCTATGTATCTATGTATCCTCTATATATCCTCTATATATCCTCTATGAATCCTCTATATATCATTTGTGTATCCTCTATGTATCCTCTTTATATCTGTTATGTATCCTCTGTGTATCCCCTATGTATCCCCTATGTATCTATGTATCCTCTATATATCCTCTATATATCCTCTATGAATCCTCTATATATCATTTGTGTATCCTCTATATATCCTCTATGTATCCTCTATGTATCCTCTATATATCCTCTATGTATCCTCTATATATCCTCTATGTATCCTCTATATATCCTCTATGTATCCCCTATGTGTCCTCTATATATCCTCTATGTATCCTCTATATATCCTCTATATATCCTAATAATAATATAATAATATATGCCATTTAGCTGACGCTTTATCCAAAGCGACTTACAGTCATGTGTGCATACATTCTACGTATGGGTGGTCCCGGGAATCGAACCCACTACCCTGGCGTTACAAGCGCCATGCTCTACCAACTGAGCCACAGAAGGACCACCATCCTCTATATATCCTCTATGTATCCTCTATATATCCTCTATGTATCCTCTATGTATCCTCTATATAACCTCTATATATCCTCTATGTATCTTCTATATATCCTCTATGTACCCTCTATATATCCTCTATATATCCATTTATATCCTCTATCTATACTCTATATATCCTCTATGTATCCTCTATATACCATGTGTGTATCCTCTATGTATCCTCTATATATCCTCTATGTACCCTCTATATATCCTCTATATATCCATTTATATCCTCTATCTATACTCTATATATCCTCTATGTATCCTCTATATATCATGTGTGTATCCTCTATGTATCCTCTATTTATCCTCTATGTATCCTCTATATATCCTCTATGTATCCTCTATATATCCTCTATATATCCTCTATGTATCCTCTATGTATCCTCTATATATCCTCTATATATCCTCTATATATCCTCTATGTATCCTCTATATATCATGTGTGTATCCTCTATGTATCCTCTATGTATCCTCTATATATCCTCTATGTATCCTCTATATATCCTCTATGTATCCTCTATATATCCTCTATATGTCCTCTATGTATCCTCTATGTATCCTCTATATATCCTCTATGTATCCTCTATATGTCCTCTATGTATCCTCTATATATCATGTGTGTATCCTCTATATATCCTCTATGTATCCTCTATATATCCTCTATATATCCTCTATGTATCCTCTATGTATCCTCTATATATATCCTCTATATATCCTCTATATATCCTCTATGTATCCTCTATATATCATGTGTGTATCCTCTATGTATCCTCTATGTATCCTCTATGTATCCTCTGTCACCTCTAATCATCCTCTTTATATATGTTATGTAGCCTCTATGTATCCTCTATGTATCCTCTATAACCTCTATGTATCCTCTATGTATCCTCTATGTATCCTATATGTATCCTCTATGTATCCTCTATATATCCTCTATATATCCTCTATGTATCCTCTATGTATCCTCTTATATCCTCTATATATCCTCTATGTATCCTCTATGTATCCTCTATATATCCTCTTGGAACCTCTATATATCCTCTATATATCCTCTATATATCCTCTATATATCCTCTATGTATCCTCTATGTATCCTCTATATATCCTCTATATATCCTCTATGTATCCTCTATGTATCCTCTATATATCCTCTATATATCCTCTATATATCCTCTATGTATCCTCTATGTATCCTCTATATATCCTCTATGTATCCTCTATATATCCTCTATATGTCCTCTATATATCCTCTATGTATCCTCTATATATCCTCTATATATCCTCTATATATCCTCTATGTATCCTCTATGTATCCTCTATGTATCCTCTATGTATCCTCTATATATCCTCTATATATCCTCTATGTATCCTCTATATATCCTCTATGTACCCTCTATATATCCTCTATATATCCATTTATATCCTCTATCTATACTCTATGTATCCTCTATGTATCCTCTATGTATCCTCTATATATCCTCTATATATCCTCTATGTATCCTCTATATATCCTCTATATATCCTCTATATATCCTCTATGTATCCTCTATGTATCATGTGTGTATCCTCTATGTATCCTCTATGTATCCTCTATGTATCCTCTATATATCCTCTATGTATCCTCTATATATCCTCTATATATATCCTATATGTATCCTCTATGTATCCTCTATATATCCTATATATGTCCTCTATGTATCCTCTATGTATCCTCTATGTATCCTCTATATATCCTCTATATGTCCTCTATGTATCCTCTATGTCACCTCTATACATCCTCTTTATATCTGTTATGTATCCTCTGTGTATCCTCTATAACCTCTCTATATCCTCTATGTAGCCTCTATGTATCCTCTATATATCCTCTATATATCCTCTATGTATCCTCTATGTATCCTCTATATATCCTCTATGTATCCTCTATATATCCTCTATATGTCCTCTATATATCCTCTATGTATCCTCTATATATCCTCTATATATCCTCTATATATCCTCTATATATCCTCTATGTACCCTCTATGTATCCTCTATGTATCCTCTATATATCCTCTATGTATCCTCTATATATCCTCTATGTATCCCCTATGTATCCTCTATGTATCCTCTATATATATCATCTATGTATCCTCTATATATCCTCTATATATCCTCTATGTAACCTCTATGTCTCCTCTATATATCCTCTATGTATCCTCTATATATATCCTCTATGTATCCTCTATATATCCTCTATGTATCCTCTATGTATCCTCTATATATCCTCTATATGTCCTCTATGTATCCTCTATGTATCCTCTATGTATCCTCTATATATCCTCTATATGTCCTCTATGTATCCTCTATGTCACCTCTATACATCCTCTTTATATCTGTTATGTATCCTCTGTGTATCCTCTATAACCTCTATATATCCTCTATGTATCCTCTATATATCCTCTATATATCCTCTATATATCCTCTATGTATCCTCTATATATCCTCTATGTATCCTCTATGTATCCTCTATATAACCTCTATATATCCTCTATGTATCTTCTATATATCCTCTATGTACCCTCTATATATCCTCTATATATCCATTTATATCCTCTATCTATACGCTATATATCCTCTATGTATCCTCTATATACCATGTGTGTATCCTCTATATATCCTCTATGTATCCTCTATATATCCTCTATGTATCCTCTATGTATCCTCTATATATCCTCTATATATCCTCTATATATCCTCTATGTATCCTCTATATATCATGTGTGTATCCTCTATGTATCCTCTATGTATCCTCTATATATCCTCTATATATCCTCTATATATCCTCTATGTATCCTCTATGTATCCTCTATATATCCTCTATATATCCTCTATATATCCTCTATGTATCCTCTATGTATCCTCTATATATCCTCTATGTATCCTCTATATATCCTCTATATATCCTCTATATATCCTCTATGTATCCTCTATATATCCTCTATATATCCTCTATATATCCTCTATGTATCCTCTATATATCCTCTATGTATCCTCTATGTATCCTCTATATAACCTCTATATATCCTCTATGTATCCTCTATATATCCTCTATGTACCCTCTATATATCCTCTATATATCCATTTATATCCTCTATCTATACTCTATATATCCTCTATGTATCCTCTATATATCATGTGTGTATCCTCTATGTATCCTCTATTTATCCTCTATGTATCCTCTATATATCCTCTATGTATCCTCTATATATCCTCTATATATCCTCTATATATCCTCTATGTATCCTCTATATATCATGTGTGTATCCTCTATGTATCCTCTATGTATCCTCTATATATCCTCTATGTATCCTCTATATATCCTCTATGTATCCTCTATATATCCTCTATATGTCCTCTATGTATCCTCTATGTATCCTCTATGTATCCTCTATATATCCTCTATATATCCTCTATGTATCCTCTATGTCACCTCTATACATCCTCTTTATATCTGTTATGTATCCTCTGTGTATCCTCTATAACCTCTATATATCCTCTATGTATCCTCTATGTACCCTCTATATATCCTCTATATATCCTCTATATATCCTCTATGTATCCTCTATGTATCCTCTATGTATCCTCTATGTATCCTCTATATATCCTCTATATATCCTCTATATATCCTCTATGTATCCTCTATATATCCTCTATATATCCTCTATATATCCTCTATATATCCTCTATATATCCTCTATGTATCCTCTATGTATCCTCTATATATCCTCTATATATCCTCTATGTATCCTCTATGTATCCTCTATATATCCTCTATATATCCTCTATATCTCTATGTGTCATCTATATATCCTCTATGTATCCTCTATGTATCCTCTATATATCCTCTATGTATCCTCTATATATCCTCTATGTATCCTCTATGTATCCTCTATATATCCTCTATATGTCCTCTATGTATCCTCTATGTATCCTCTATGTATTCTCTATGTATCCTCTATGTCTCCTCTATGTATCCTCTATGTCACCTCTATACATCCTCTTTATATCTGTTATGTATCCTCTGTGTATCCTCTATAACCTCTCTATATCCTCTATGTAGCCTCTATGTACCCTCTATATATCCTCTATATATCCTCTATGTATCCTCTATATATCCTCTATGTATCCTCTATGTATCCTCTATATAACCTCTATATATCCTCTATGTATCTTCTATATATCCTCTATGTACCCTCTATATATCCTCTATATATCCATTTATATCCTCTATCTATACTCTATATATCCTCTATGTATCCTCTATATACCATGTGTGTATCCTCTATGTATCCTCTATATATCCTCTATGTATCCTCTATGTATCCTCTATGTATCCTTTATGTATCCTCTATATATCCTCTATATATCCTCTATGTATCCTCTATATATCATGTGAGTATCCTCTATGTATCCTCTATGTATCCTCTATGTATCCTCTATGTATCCTCTATATATCCTCTATGTATCCTCTATATATCCTCTATGTATCCTCTATGTATCCTCTATATATCCTCTATATGTCCTCTATGTATCCTCTATGTCACCTCTATACATCCTCTTTATATCTGTTATGTATCCTCTGTGTATTCTCTATAACCTCTATATATCCTCTATGTATCCTCTATGTATCCTCTATATATCCTCTATATATCCTCTATATATCCTCTATGTATCCTCTATGTATCCTCTATATATCCTCTATGTACCCTCTATATATCCTCTATATGTCCTCTATATATCCTCTATGTATCCTTTATATATCCTCTATATATCCTCTATATATCCTCTATGTATCCTCTATATATCCTCTATGTATCCTCTATGTATCCTCTATGTATCCTTTATGTATCCTCTATATATCCTCTATATATCCTCTATGTATCCTCTATATATCATGTGAGTATCCTCTATGTATCCTCTATGTATCCTCTATGTATCCTCTATGTATCCTCTATATATCCTCTATGTATCCTCTATATATCCTCTATGTATCCTCTATGTATCCTCTATATATCCTCTATATGTCCTCTATGTATCCTCTATGTCACCTCTATACATCCTCTTTATATCTGTTATGTATCCTCTGTGTATTCTCTATAACCTCTATATATCCTCTATGTATCCTCTATGTATCCTCTATATATCCTCTATATATCCTCTATATATCCTCTATGTATCCTCTATGTATCCTCTATATATCCTCTATGTACCCTCTATATATCCTCTATATGTCCTCTATATATCCTCTATGTATCCTTTATATATCCTCTATATATCCTCTATATATCCTCTATGTATCCTCTATATATCCTCTATGTATCCTCTATGTAGCCTCTATGTACCCTCTATATATCCTCTATATATATCCTCTATATATCCTCTATGTATCCTCTATGTATCATGTGTGTATCCTCTATGTATCCTCTATGTATCCTCTATATATCCTCTATGTATCCTCTATATATCCTCTATATATATCCTCTATGTATCCTCTATGTATCCTCTATATATCCTCTATATGTCCTCTATGTATCCTCTATGTATCCTCTATGTATCCTCTATATATCCTCTATATGTCCTCTATGTATCCTCTATGTCACCTCTATACATCCTCTTTATATCTGTTATGTATCCTCTGTGTATCCTCTATAACCTCTCTATATCCTCTATGTAGCCTCTATGTACCCTCTATATATCCTCTATATATATCCTCTATATATCCTCTATGTATCCTCTATGTATCCTCTATATATCCTCTATATATCCTCTATGTATCCTCTATATATCCTCTATGTATCCTCTATATATCCTCTATATATCCATTTATATCCTCTATCTATACGCTATATATCCTCTATGTATCCTCTATATACCATGTGTGTATCCTCTATATATCCTCTATGTATCCTCTATATATCCTCTATGTATCCTCTATGTATCCTCTATATATCCTCTATATATCCTCTATATATCCTCTATGTATCCTCTATATATCATGTGTATCCTCTATGTATCCTCTATGTATCCTCTATATATCCTCTATGTATCCTCTATATATCCTCTATGTATCCTCTATGTATCCTCTATATATCCTCTATATGTCCTCTATGTATCCTCTATGTATCCTCTATGTATCCTCTATATATCCTCTATATATCCTCTATGTATCCTCTATGTCACCTCTATACATCCTCTTTATATCTGTTATGTATCCTCTGTGTATCCTCTATAACCTCTATATATCCTCTATGTATCCTCTGTGTATCCTCTATAACCTCTCTATATCCTCTATGTAGCCTCTATGTACCCTCTATATATCCTCTATATATCCATTTATATCCTCTATCTATACTCTATGTATCCTCTATGTATCCTCTATATATCCTCTATATATCCTCTATATATCCTCTATGTATCCTCTATATATCCTCTATATATCCTCTATATATCCTCTATGTATCCTCTATATATCATGTGTGTATCCTCTATGTATCCTCTATGTATACTCTATGTATCCTCTATATATCCTCTATATCCTCTATATATCCTCTATGTATCCTCTATGTATCCTCTATATATCCTCTATGTAGCCTCTATGTATCCTCTATATATCCTCTATATACCCTCTATATATCCTCTATATATCCATTTATATCCTCTATCTATACTCTATGTATCCTCTATATATCCTCTATATATCCTCTATATATCCTCTATATATCCATTTATATCCTCTATCTATACTCTATGTATCCTCTATATATCCTCTATATATCCGCTATATATCTATATATATAGGATGGAAGAGGAGAGAGTAGCGGGGAGAGAGCGAAGGTTGGGACGGCGCGATACCATCCGAGTAGGGGCAGTGGGGAAGTGTTGGATGAGAGCGAGAGGGAAAAGGATACAAGGTAGTGGTCGGAGACTTGGAGGGGAGTTGCAATGAGGTTAGTGGAAGAACAGCATCTAGTAAAGATGAGGTCAAGCGTATTGCCTGCCTTGTGAGTAGGGGGAGGTGAGAGGGTGAGGTCAAGAGGAGAGGAGTGGAAAGAAGGAGGCAGAGAGGAATGAGTCAAAGGTAGGCGTGGGGAGGTTAAAGTCGCCCAGAACTGTGAGAGGTGAGCCGTCCTCAGGAAAGGAGCTTATCAAGGCATCAAGCTCATTGATGAACTCTCCGAGGGAACCTGGAGGGCGATAAATGATAAGGATGTTAAGCTTGAAAGGGCTGGTAACTGTGACAGCATGGAATTCAAAGGAGGCAATAGACAGATGGGTAAGGGGAGAAAGAGAGAAAGACCACTTGGGAGAGATGAGGATCCCGGTGCCACCACCCCGCTGACCAGAAGCTCTCGGGGTGTGCGAGAACACGTGGGCGGACGAGGAGAGAGCAGTAGGAGTAGCAGTGTTATCTGTGGTGATCTATGTTTCCGTCAGTGCCAAGAAGTCAAGGGACTGGAGGGAGGCATAGGCTGAGATGAACTCTGCCTTGTTGGCCGCAGATTGGCAGTTCCAGAGGCTACCAATATATCCTCTATATATCCTCTATGTAGCCTCTATGTATCCTCTATATATCCTCTATATACCCTCTATATATCCTCTATATATCCATTTATATCCTCTATCTATACTCTATACTCTATTCTACTATATTATTATTATTATATATTATACTCTATATGTCCTCTATCTATCCTCTATATATCCTCTATATATCCTCTATATACAGTTGAAGTCGGAAATTTACATACACCTTTGCCAAATACATTTAAACTCAGTTTTTCACAATTCCTGACATGTAATCCAAGTAAAAATTCCCTGTTTTAGGTCAGTTAGGATCACCACTTTATTTTAGGAATGTAAAATGTCAGAATAATAGTAGAGAGAATGATTTATTTAAGCTTTTATTTATTTCATCACATTCCCAGTGGGTCAGAAGTTTACATACACTCAATTAGTATTTGGTAGCATTGCCTTTAAATGTTTAACTTGGGTCAAACGTTTTGGGTAGCCTTCCACAAGTTTCACACTTTTTAAGTTCTGCCCACAAATGTTCTAAATGATTGAGTCCAATACCTTGACTTTGTTGTCCTTAAGCCATTTTTCCACAACTTTGGAAGTATGCTTGGGGTCATTGTCCATTTGGAAGACCCATTTGCAACCAAGCTTTAACTTCCAGACTGATGTCTTGAGATGTTGCTTCAATATATCCACATAATCTTCCCCCTCGTGATGCCATCTATTTTGTGAAGTGCACCAGTCCCTGCTGCAGCAAAGCACCCCCACAACATGATGCTGCCACCCTCGTGCTTCACGGTTGGGATGGTGTTCTTCGGCTTGCAAGCCTCCCCCTTTTTCCTCCAAACATAACAATGGTCATTATGGCCAAACAGTTCTATTTTTGTTTCATCAGACCAGAGGACATTTCTCCAAAAAGTATGAGCTTTGTCCCCATGTGCAGTTGCAAACCATAGTCTGTTTTTTTATGGCGGTTTTGGAGCAGTGGCTTCTTCCTTGCGAAGCGGACTTTCAGGTTATGTCGATATAGGACTCGTTTTACTGTGGATATAGATACTTTGTACCTCCAGCATCTTCACAAGATCCTCTGCTGTTGTTCTCACTTTTCGCACCAAAGTACGTTCATCTCTAGAAGACAGAAGGCGTCTCCTTCCTGAGCGTTATGACGGCTGCGTGGTCCCATGGTGTTTATACTTGCATACTATATTTTGTACAGATGAACATGGAACCTTCAGGCATTTGTCAATTGTTCCCAAGGATGAATCAGACTTTCCACAATTTTTTTCTGAGGTCTTGGCTGATTTCTTTTGAATTTCCCATGATGTCAAGCAAAGAGGCACTGAGTTTGAAGGTAGGCCTTGAAATACATCCACAGGTACACCTCCAATTGACTCAAATTATGTCAATTAGCCTATGAGAAGCTTCTAAAGCCATGACATCATTTTCTGGAATTTTCCAAGCTGTTTCAAGGCAGGGTCAACTTAGTGTATGTCAACTTCCGAGCTACTGGAATTGTGATACAGTGAATTATAAGTGAAATAATCTGTCTGTAAACAATTTTTGTAAAAATGACTTGCGTCATTGTAACGGCGTTCGTTCGTCGAAAGAGAGTCGGACCGAAATGCAGCGTGGTGGTTACTCATGTTCTATAATGAAGAAACGACGATACATGAAATAACTGAATAAATACAAAAACAACAAACGGAACGTGAAACCTAATTACAGCCTATCTGGTGAAACTACACAGAGAGAGGAACAATCACCCACGAAATACACAGTGAAACCCAGGCTACCTAAATACGGTTCCCAATCAGAGACAACGAGAATCACCTGACTCTGATTGAGAACCGCCTCAGGCAGCCAAGCCTATACTAGACACAACCCTAATCAACCACAATCCCAATGCCTACAAAAACCCCAATACGACAATACAATAACCCCATGTCACACCCTGGCCTGACCAAGTAATAAAGAAAACACAAAATACTAAGCCCAAGGCGGGACAGTCATGCACATAGCAGATGTCCTAATCGACTTGCCAAAACTATAGTTTGTTAACAAGAAATGTGTGGAGTGGTTGAAAAACGACTCCAACCAAAGTGTATGTAAGCTTCCAACTTCAACTGTATATATACCATTATCACCATAATACTGTATATATCCTCTGGGCCTAGCTCTAATTGCATATGAGATAATGATATACTAACTAATTATGGGAAGAAATGTGGGAACAACATACAGTACACAGTTTGGAAATACCTCTCCTGCGTTCCACTACAGACCTACAAACACAGACCTCTCCTTCGTTCCACTACAGACCTACAAACACAGACCTCTCCTTCGTTCCACTACAGACCTACAAACACAGACCTCTCCTTCGTTCCACTACAGACCTACAAACACAGACCTCTCCTGCGTTCCACTACAGACCTACAAACACAGACCTCTCCTTCGTTCCACTACAGACCTACAAACACAGACCTCTCCTGCGTTCCACTACAGACCTACAAACACAGACCTCTCCTGCGTTCCACTACAGACCTACAAACACAGACCTCTCCTTCGTTCCACTACAGACCTACAAACACAGACCTCTCCTTCGCTCCACTACAGACCTACAAACACAGACCTCTCCTTCGTTCCACTACAGACCTACAAACACAGACCTCTCCTGCGTTCCACTACAGACCTACAAACACAGACCTCTCCTTCGTTCCACTACAGACCTACAAACACAGACCTCTCCTTCGTTCCACTACAGACCTACAAACACAGACCTCTCCTGCGTTCCACTACAGACCTACAAACACAGACCTCTCCTTCGTTCCACTACAGACCTACAAACACAGACCTCTCCTTCGTTCCACTACAGACCTACAAACACAGACCTCTCCTTCGTTCCACTACAGACCTACAAACACAGACCTCTCCTGCGTTCTACTACAGACCTACAAACACAGACCTCTCCTTCGTTCCACTACAGACCTACAAACACAGACCTCTCCTTCGTTCCACTACAGACCTACAAACACAGACCTCTCCTTCGTTCCACTACAGACCTACAAACACAGACCTCTCCTTCGTTCCACTACAGACCTACAAACACAGACCTCTCCTCCGTTCCACTACAGACCTACAAACACAGACCTCTCCTTCGTTCCACTACAGACCTACAAACATAGACCTCTCCTTCATTCCACTACAGACCTACAAACACAGACCTCTCCTTCGTTCCACTACAGACCTACAAACACAGACCTCTCCTTCGTTCCACTACAGACCTACAAACACAGACCTCTCCTGCGTTCCACTACAGACCTACAAACACAGACCTCTCCTTCGTTCCACTACAGACCTACAAACACAGACCTCTCCTTCGTTCCACTACAGACCTACAAACACAGACCTCTCCTTCGTTCCACTACAGACCTACAAACACAGACCTCTCCTTCGTTCCACTACAGACCTACAAACACAGACCTCTCCTTCGTTCCACTACAGACCTACAAACACAGACCTCTCCTTCGTTCCACTACAGACCTACAAACACAGACCTCTCCTTCGTTCCACTACAGACCTACAAACACAGACCTCTCCTGTGACAGTTAGACTAGGTGGACCACATGTCCCGGATTGTGCGGGACAGTTCTGCATTTGTCCCAGGTCCCGCAACCAAACAATCATGTCTCGCATTTTATCAACAAATATCAAACATCAGTAATTTAGATTTTTTTTAAAATTCGGATGTGGTGACGGTCAACACTTCTCCCATCGTAGCTGAGATCTGATATTCTGCATTAGCGCAAAGAAGAGATGTCGGCCAATATCACAAGGCCTATCGTCCACCAATCACATTACTCAAATCCTTTCATGGCTAAATTCCAGTTTAAACTATTTACAAAAAGCGTGATTCTACGGAAGAGGAAAATGTGCTGGTTTGCAGTAGCGCTGGAACGACTACACAGTGGTGCCAAAGATGAATCAATGTCTAGGAAGATAATAATATAATATATATATATAATAATAATAACTTAATAACCAATTAGTATTCTACATAACATAACCAAGTATAATCGCATAATATGATTTATTTATTTATTTATTTAACCAGGCAAGTCCGTTTTAAAAGAACAAATTCCCATTTACAATGACGGTTTTACCCGGGGAACAGTGGGTTACTACAGACAGACAGGCAGTACCAGGGAACAGTGGGTTACTACAGACAGACAGGCAGTACCGGGGAACAGTGGGTTACTACAGACAGACAGGCAGTACCAGGGAACAGTGGGTTACTACAGACAGACAGGCAGTACCGGGGAACAGTGGGTTACTACAGACAGACAGGCAGTACCGGGGAACAGTGGGTTACTACAGACAGACAGGCAGTACCAGGGAACAGTGGGTTACTACAGACAGACAGGCAGTACCGGGGAACAGTGGGTTACTACAGACAGACAGGCAGTACCGGGGAACAGTGGGTTACTACAGACAGACAGGCAGTACCGGGGAAAAGTGGGTTACTACAGACAGACAGGCAGTACCGGGGAACAGTGGGTCTGGTTACTACAGACAGACAGGCAGTACCGGGGAACAGTGGGTTACTACAGACAGACAGGCAGTACCGGGGAACAGTGGGTCTGGTTACTACAGACAGACAGGCAGTACCGGGGAACAGTGGGTTACTACAGACAGACAGGCAGTACCGGGGAACAGTAGGTTACTACAGACAGACAGGCAGTACCGGGGAACAGTAGGTTACTACAGACAGACAGGCAGTACCGGGGAACAGTGGGTTACTACAGACAGACAGGCAGTACCAGGGAACAGTGGGTTACTACAGACAGACAGGCAGTACCAGGGAACAGTGGGTTACTACAGACAGACAGGCAGTACCGGGGAACAGTAGGTTACTACAGACAGACAGGCAGTACCGGGGAACAGTGGGTTACTACAGACAGACAGGCAGTACCGGGAACAGTGGGTTACTACAGACAGACAGGCAGTACCGGGAACAGTAGGTTACTACAGACAGACAGGCAGTACCGGGAACAGTGGGTTACTACAGACAGACAGGCAGTACCAGGGAACAGTGGGTTACTACAGACAGACAGGCAGTACCGGGGAACAGTGGGTTACTACAGACAGACAGGCAGTACCAGGGAACAGTGGGTTACTACAGACAGACAGGCAGTACCGGGGAACAGTGGGTTACGACAGACAGACAGGCAGTACCGGGGAACAGTGGGTTACTACAGACAGACAGGCAGTACCGGGGAACAGTGGGTTACTACAGACAGACAGGCAGTACCGGGGAACAGTGGGTTAGGGGCGTAGAACGACAGAGTTGTACCTTTACCAGATCGGGGGATTCGATCCAGCAACCTTTACTGGCCCAACGCTCTAACCACTAGGCTACCCTGATGCCCAAAATATAACATTTCGGTTACACCAAAAACACCCCCTTAGTCATTTCTCGTCTGTCTGTCTGTCTGTCTGTCTGTCTGTCTGTCTGTCATAGCCCTGTCTGTCTGTCTGTCTGTCTGTCTGTCTGTCTGTCTGTCTGTCTGTCTGTCTGTCTGTCGTGTCTGTCGTCAATTGCAACCTCAATGTGCCCCTCCGGGGCTCAAATATGTTATTCATACAATGTAGGTTGTACGATAAAACACAGGCACATTGTATGAGATGAAACCCTGTAGCCAGCGGTCAAAGCATTTCAAGTCTGGTGTGAAGACGACCTATATTACTACGAGCCGCTCATCATGTGTGTACAGTGAGTAATATAAACAATGAGAAATACATGGCATGGATAGTCCTTCCCCACAATGGTCTGTCTTTGTGCTTACGGACCGTAAATCACCACCACTGTAATACAGCTGCTCTAAGGAATGAAGGAATATTGTACACAGAGAAACTGCTCTGTTATATTTAACTTATATATATATATATATATAACTCCATATCTTTCCTTGGGTGTATTTCAGAGGTTTGTGTGTGTGTGTGTGTGTGTGTGTGTGTGTGTGTGTGTGTGTGTGTGTGTGTGTGTGTGTGTGTGTGTGTGTGTGTGTGTGTGTGTGTGTGTGTGTGTGTGCGCGCCCGCGCGTGTGTGCGTGTCCAACCACAAATTACTGCTACATATAGTACAGCTGTATTCTCTATAGTGAACACTTCACAGGACCACTATATTCTCTATAGTAAACACTTCACAGTCCCACTATATTCTCTATAGTAAACACTTCACAGTCCCACTATATTTTCTATAGTAAACACTTCACAGTCCCACTATATTCTCTGTAGTAAACACTTCACAGGACCACTATATTCTCTGTAGTAAACACTTCACAGGACCACTATATTCTCTATAGTAAACACTTCACAGTCCCACTATATTCTCTATAGTAAACACTTCACAGTCCCACTATATTCTCTGTAGTAAACACTTCATAGGACCACTATATTCTCTATAGTAAACACTTCACAGTCCCACTATATTCTCTATAGTAAACACTTCACAGTCCCACTATATTCTCGACCACTATATTCTCTGTAGTAAACACTTCACAGGACCACTATATTCTCTATAGTAAACACTTCACAGTCCCACTATATTCTCTATAGTAAACACTTCACAGTCCCACTATATTCTCTATAGTAAACACTTCACAGGACCACTATATTCTCTATAGTAAACACTTCACAGTCCCACTATATTCTCTGTAGTAAACACTTCACAGGACCACTATATTCTCTATGGTAAACACTTCACAGTCCCACTATATTCTCCGTAGTAAACACTTCACAGTCCCACTATATTCTCCGTAGTAAACACTTCACAGTCCCACTATATTCTCGACCACTATATTCTCTGTAGTAAACACTTCACAGTCCCACTATATTCTCGACCACTATATTCTCTGTAGTAAACACTTCACAGTCCCACTATATTCTCTGTAGTAAACACTTCACAGTCCCACTATATTCTCTATAGTAAACACTTCACAGGACCACTATATTCTCTATAGTAAACACTTCACAGGACCACTATATTCTCTGTGGTAAACACTTCACAGTCCCACTATATTCTCTGTAGTAAACACTTCACAGGACCACTATATTCTCTATAGTAAACACTTCACAGTCCCACTATATTCTCTATAGTAAACACTTCACAGTCCCACTATATTCTCTATGGTAAACACTTCACAGTCCCACTATATTCTCTATAGTAAACACTTCACAGGACCACTATATTCTCTATAGTAAACACTTCACAGGACCACTATATTCTCTGTGGTAAACACTTCACAGGACCACTATATTCTCTATAGTAAACACTTCACAGGACCACTATATTCTCTATAGTAAACACTTCACAGGACCACTATATTCTCTGTGGTAAACACTTCACAGGACCACTATATTCTCTATAGTAAACACTTCACAGGACCACTATATTCTCTGTGGTAAACACTTCACAGTCCCACTATATTCTCTGTAGTAAACACTTCACAGTCCCACTATATTCTCTGTAGTAAACACTTCACAGGACCACTATATTCTCTATAGTAAACACTTCACAGGACCACTATATTCTCTATAGTAAACACTTCACAGTCCCACTATATTCTCTGTAGTAAACACTTCACATGACCACTATATTCTCTGTAGTAAACACTTCACAGGACCACTATATTCTCTGTAGTAAACACTTCACAGTCCCACTATATTCTCGACCACTATATTCTCTGTAGTAAACACTTTACAGTCCCACTATATTCTCGACCACTATATTCTCTATAGTAAACACTTCACAGTCCCACTATATTCTCTATAGTAAACACTTCACAGTCCCACTATATTCTCTGTAGTAAACACTTCACAGGACCACTATATTCTCCGTAGTAAACACTTCACAGTCCCACTATATTCTCGACCACTATATTCTCTGTAGTAAACACTTCACAGGACCACTATATTCTCTGTAGTAAACACTTCACAGTCCCACTATATTCTCTGTAGTAAACACTTCACAGGACCACTATATTCTCTATGGTAAACACTTCACAGTCCCACTATATTCTCTGTAGTAAACACTTCACAGGACCACTATATTCTCTATAGTAAACACTTCACAGTCCCACTATATTCTCTGTAGTAAACACTTCACAGGACCACTATATTCTCTATGGTAAACTCTTCACAGTCCCACTATATTCTCTGTAGTAAACACTTCACAGGACCACTATATTCTCTTTAGTAAACACTTCACAGTCCCACTATATTCTCTATAGTAAACACTTCACAGTCCCACTATATTCTCTATGGTAAACACTTCACAGTCCCACTATATTCTCTATAGTAAACACTTCACAGGACCACTATATTCTCTATAGTAAACACTTCACAGTCCCACTATATTCTCTGTAGTAAACACTTCACAGGACCACTATATTCTCTATAGTAAACACTTCACAGTCCCACTATATTCTCTGTAGTAAACACTTCACAGGACCACTATATTCTCTATGGTAAACACTTCACAGTCCCACTATATTCTCTGTAGTAAACACTTCACAGGACCACTATATTCTCTGTAGTAAACACTTCACAGTCCCACTATATTCTCTATAGTAAACACTTCACAGTCCCACTATATTCTCTATGGTAAACACTTCACAGTCCCACTATATTCTCTATAGTAAACACTTCACAGGACCACTATATTCTCTATAGTAAACACTTCACAGGACCACTATATTCTCTGTGGTAAACACTTCACAGGACCACTATATTCTCTATAGTAAACACTTCACAGGACCACTATATTCTCTATAGTAAACACTTCACAGGACCACTATATTCTCTGTGGTAAACACTTCACAGGACCACTATATTCTCTATAGTAAACACTTCACAGGACCACTATATTCTCTGTGGTAAACACTTCACAGTCCCACTATATTCTCTGTAGTAAACACTTCACAGGACCACTATATTCTCTGTAGTAAACACTTCACAGGACCACTATATTCTCTGTAGTAAACACTTCACAGGACCACTATATTCTCCGTAGTAAACACTTCACAGGACCACTATATTCTCCGTAGTAAACACTTCACAGGACCACTATATTCTCTGTAGTAAACACTTCACAGGACCACTATATTCTCTGTAGTAAACACTTCACAGGACCACTATATTCTCCGTAGTAAACACTTCACAGGACCACTATATTCTCCGTAGTAAACACTTCACATGACCACTATATTCTCTGTAGTAAACACTTCACAGGACCACTATATTCTCTGTAGTAAACACTTCACAGTCCCACTATATTCTCGACCACTATATTCTCTGTAGTAAACACTTCACAGTCCCACTATATTCTCGACCACTATATTCTCTATAGTAAACACTTCACAGTCCCACTATATTCTCTGTAGTAAACACTTCACAGGACCACTATATTCTCCGTAGTAAACACTTCACAGTCCCACTATATTCTCGACCACTATATTCTCTGTAGTAAACACTTCACAGGACCACTATATTCTCTGTAGTAAACACTTCACAGTCCCACTATATTCTCCGTAGTAAACACTTCACAGTCCCACTATATTCTCGACCACTATATTCTCTGTAGTAAACACTTCACAGTCCCACTATATTCTCGACCACTATATTCTCTGTAGTAAACACTTCACAGGACCACTATATTCTCTGTAGTAAACACTTCACAGTCCCACTATATTCTCGACCACTATATTCTCTGTAGTAAACACTTCACAGTCCCACTATATTCTCGACCACTATATTCTCTGTAGTAAACACTTCACAGGACCACTATATTCTCTATAGTAAACACTTCACAGTCCCACTATATTCTCTGTAGTAAACACTTCACAGGACCACTATATTCTCTATAGTAAACACTTCACAGGACCACTATATTCTCCGTAGTAAACACTTCACAGTCCCACTATATTCTCTGTAGTAAACACTTCACAGGACCACTATATTCTCTGTAGTAAACACTTCACAGGACCACTATATTCTCTATAGTAAACACTTCACAGGACCACTATATTCTCTATAGTAAACACTTCACAGGACCACTATATTCTCTGTAGTAAACACTTCACAGTCCCACTATATTCTCTATAGTAAACACTTCACAGTCCCACTATATTCTCTGTAGTAAACACTTCACAGGACCACTATATTCTCTATAGTAAACACTTCACAGTCCCACTATATTCTCGACCACTATATTCTCTATAGTAAATACTTCACAGGACCACTATATTCTCTGTAGTAAACACTTCACAGTCCCACTATATTCTCGACCACTATATTCTCTGTAGTAAACACTTCACAGGACCACTATATTCTCTATAGTAAACACTTCACAGTCCCACTATATTCTCTGTAGTAAACACTTCACAGGACCACTATATTCTCTATAGTAAACACTTCACAGGACCACTATATTCTCTGTAGTAAACACTTCACAGGACCACTATATTCTCTATAGTAAACACTTCACAGTCCCACTATATTCTCTATAGCAAACACTTCACAGGACCACTATATTCTCTATAGTAAACACTTCACAGTCCCACTATATTCTCCGTAGTAAACACTTCACATGACCACTATATTCTCTGTAGTAAACACTTCACAGGACCACTATATTCTCTGTAGTAAACACTTCACAGTCCCACTATATTCTCTATAGTAAACACTTCACAGTCCCACTATATTCTCTATAGTAAACACTTCACAGTCCCACTATATTCTCGACCACTATATTCTCTATAGTAAACACTTCACAGTCCCACTATATTCTCCGTAGTAAACACTTCACAGTCCCACTATATTCTCGACCACTATATTCTCTGTAGTAAACACTTCACAGTCCCACTATATTCTCGACCACTATATTCTCTATAGTAAACACTTCACAGTCCCACTATATTCTCTGTAGTAAACACTTCACAGGACCACTATATTCTCCGTAGTAAACACTTCACAGTCCCACTATATTCTCGATCACTATATTCTCTGTAGTAAACACTTCACAGGACCACTATATTCTCCGTAGTAAACACTTCACAGTCCCACTATATTCTCGACCACTATATTCTCTGTAGTAAACACTTCACAGTCCCACTATATTCTCCGTAGTAAACATTTCACAGTCCCACTATATTCTCGACCACTATATTCTCTATAGTAAACACTTCACAGTCCCACTATATTCTCTGTAGTAAACACTTCACAGGACCACTATATTCTCTATAGTAAACACTTCACAGGACCACTATATTCTCCGTAGTAAACACTTCACAGGACCACTATATTCTCTGTAGTAAACACTTCATAGGACCACTATATTCTCTATAGTAAACACTTCACAGGACCACTATATTCTCTGTAGTAAACACTTCACAGTCCCACTATATTCTCTGTAGTAAACACTTCACAGGACCACTATATTCTCTATAGTAAACACTTCACAGTCCCACTATATTCTCGACCACTATATTCTCTATAGTAAACACTTCACAGGACCACTATATTCTCTATAGTAAACACTTCACAGGACCACTATATTCTCTATAGTAAACACTTCACAGGACCACTATATTCTCTGTAGTAAACACTTCACAGGACCACTATATTCTCTATAGTAAACACTTCACAGGACCACTATATTCTCTGTAGTAAACACTTCACAGGACCACTATATTCTCTGTAGTAAACACTTCACAGGACCACTATATTCTCTATAGTAAACACTTCACAGGACCACTATATTCTCTATAGTAAACACTTCACAGGACCACTATATTCTCTGTAGTAAACACTTCACAGGACCACTATATTCTCTATAGTAAACACTTCACAGGACCACTATATTCTCTGTAGTAAACACTTCACAGGACCACTATATTCTCTGTAGTAAACACTTCACAGGACCACTATATTCTCTATAGTAAACACTTCACAGTCCCACTATATTCTCCGTAGTAAACACTTCACAGGACCACTATATTCTCTGTAGTAAACACTTCACAGGACCACTATATTCTCTATAGTAAACACTTCAACAGACTACTAAATTCTTCAGGGTGGGTTCTGAGTATTCCAGTAATCATGTCCCTCTTTTATTCAGCACTGAAGGTTTTTCTGGTTTCATTAAACACTAACGGTGACAGAAGCGGACGAGACTGGTAAATATGTGTTCAACTGGGAGTGACAAAAAGAGTGACACTAAACAGGAGTCAACCAAATGTCTGGAACACGTCACCTGGAATTAGGGATTGAAAACATTCTGTTCAAGTAACAGAATGTACAAGAACACACACACACACACACACACACACACACACACACACACACAGTTGCATATTTGTTTTACTATTGAGAATGGTTAAATTTCTGCTGCCCATTCGCTCATCTTGTTACAGAAAAAGTGGCGGGGAGGGTGCGTTGTTATTGTGTCAATTGCTAATTGCCCCTTTATTATAATAATTATTATATTATATTATAATATGCCCTTTAGCAGACGCTTTTATCCAAAGCGACTTACAGTCATGTGTGCATACATTCTACGTATGGGTGGTCCCGGGAATCGAACCCACTACCCTGGCGTTACAAGCACCATGCTCTACCAACTGAGCTACAGAAGGACCACCCATAATAATGACATACATATACTGTATATATAATGCATTTATCCAAAGCGACTTACATTAGTGCGCGCGTACGTTATGCCAACGGGTTGCCATGCCAACGGGTTGCCCCGGGAACCAAACAAATAATCTTGGCGTTGCAAAAGCGCGTTGTTCTACAAACTGAACCGTATAAGATGTACGTTCTAGTTAGTGTATTTCCTTTACGTGTCTGAATGCTCCGTGTGGGTTACCGTATGGAGTGGCAGTAATCTTTGCCCTGCAGACTGGGTTGTGATGGGATCAGGAGAGCTGGTTATAATCTGGGCTCTGGTCACTACTGCTCACACTGCTGACAACAGACATGTGCTTCTTCTGAGAAAAGCCTCCTACAAACCCACAATGAAATAGGCCTGGAAAAACACACACACACACACACACACACACACACACACACACCCACACACACACAGTCTCGCTCTTTCTCTCTCTCCCACTCTTTCTCTTACACACACACACGCACACACACACACACACACACACACACACACACACACACACACACAGAATGTCACTGAACTGGAGTAACCCTCTTTTAAGGTGAGGCCATACCTCTCAGCCAATCACAATGCTTCCAGAATCAGGCAGTGTGCCGTGAGCCAATCAACACGTTTGTGGGGTTTTTTCTCCCTTCTTTTTAAATACTATTTCATGAGAATAACTCAACGTCCCAGAGGCGGAAGTGGAAAACGGCTGTCAGCTTTGCGTACGGTCGTACCACCTTTTGTCTGAGCCCTCTTATCCAGGCTCCTATCTCCTGGGATGGAATGGCTCTGGCTCTGCGGCGGGCTACTATTGACTCGCCAACCAGACATTCATAGACACACAAAGAGGAAATCCCACCATGTCTAACTGATAACACATCTAACCCTCCTAACTCTCCTAACACATATAACCCTCCTAACCCTCCTATCCCTCCCAACACATCTAACCCTCCTAACTCTCCCAACACATCTAACCCTCCTAACCCTCCAAACACATATAACCCTCCTAACCCTCCTATCCCTCCCAACACATCTAACCCTCCTAACCCTCCTAACACATATAACCCTCCTATCACATCTAACCCTCCTATCCCTCCCAACACATCTAACCCTCCTAACTCTCCCAACACATCTAACCCTCCTATCACATCTAACCCTCCTATCCCTCCCAAGACATCTAACCCTCCTAACTCTCCCAACACATCTAACCCTCCTATCACATCTAACCCTCCTATCCCTCCCAAGACATCTAACCCTCCTAACTCTCCCAACACATCTAACCCTCCTAACCCTCCAAACATATATAACCCTCCTAACCCTCCTATCCCTCCCAACACATCTAACCCTCCTAACCCTCCTAACACATATAACCCTCCTAACCCTCCTATCCCTCCCAACACATCTAACCCTCCTAACCCTCCCAACACATCTAACCCTCCTATCACATCTAACCCTCCTATCCCTCCCAACACATCTAACCCTCCTAACTCTAACCCTCCTAACTCTCCAAACACATCTAACCCTCCTATCACATCTAACCCTCCTATCCCTCCCAACACATCTAACCCTCCTAACTCTCCAAACACATCTAACCCTCCTAACCCTCCAAACCCTCCTAACACATCTAACCCTCCTAACCCTCCAAACCCTCTAAACACTCCTAACCCTCCTAACACATCTAACCCTCCTAACACTCCTTACCCTCCTAACCCTCCCAACACATCTAACCCTCCTAACACATCTAACCCTCCTAACACATCTAACACTTATAGCCCTCCTAACACTTATAGCCCTCCTAACACATCTATCAATCCTAACCCTCCCAACACATCTAACCCTCCTAACTGTCTTAACACTCCTAACCCTCCTAACACATCTAACCCTCCCAACACATCTAACCCCCTAACCCTCCTAACTCATCTAACACTCCCAACACATCTAACCCTCCTAACACATCTAACCCCCTAACCCTCCTAACTCATCTAACACTCCCAACACATCTAACCCTCCTAACCTGTCTAACCCTCCTAACACATCTGACCCTCCTAACCCTCCTAACCTGTCTAACCCTCCTAACACATCTAACCCTCCTAACCCTCCCAACACATCTAACCCTCCTAACCTGTCTCACCCTCCTAACACATCTAACCCTCCTAACCCTACAAACCTGTCTAACCCTCCTAACACATCTAACCCCCCTAACCCTCCTAACCTGTCTAACCCTCCTAACACATCTATCCCTCCTAACCCTCCCAACACATTGAAACCTCCTAACTGTCTTAAGCATCCTAACCCTCCTAACATATCTAACCCTCCTAACACTTATAACCCTCCTAACACATCTAACCCTCTCAACACTCCTAACCCTCCTAACACATCTAACCCTCCTAACCCTCCCAACACATCTAACCCTCCTAACCTGTCTAACCCTCCTAACACTTATAACCCTCCTAACCCTTCTAACCCTCCTAACCATTCTAACACTCCTGACCCTCCCAACACATCTAACCCTCCTATCACATCTAACCCTCTCAACACTCCTAACCCTCCTAACACATCTAACCCGCCTAACCCTCCTAACACTTATAATCCTCCTAACCCTCCTAACACATCTAACCCTCCTAACCATCCTAACTCTCCTAAACCTCACAACACATCTAACCCTCCTAACACATCTAACCCTCCTAACACATCTAACCTCCAAACACTTATAACCCTTCTAACCCTCCCAACACATGTAACCCTCTCAACACATCTAACCCTCCTAACCCTCCTAGCACTTATAACCCTCCAAACACTCCCAACACATCTAACCCTCCTAACACTTCTAAAACATCAAACCCTCTTAACAATCCTGGCCCTCTTAACCCTCTTAACACTCCTAACCCTCCTAAACCTCCTAACCACTACATCACACCATAGCCCCCTGTACCACAACATCATACCATATCCCCCTGTACCACAACATCAAACCATATCCCCCTGTACCACAACATCATACCATATCCCCCCTGTACCACAACATCATACCATATCCCCCCTGTACCACAACATCATACCATATCCCCCCTGTACCACAACATCATACCATATCCTCCCCTGTACCCCAACATCAAACCATATCACCTGTACCCCAACATCAAACCATATCCCTGTACCACAACATCATACCATATCCCCCCTGTACCACAACATCATACCATATCCCCTGTACCACAACATCATACAATTTCACTGTACCACAACATCATACCATATCCCCCTGTACCCCAACATCATACCATAGCCCCCTGTACCACAACATCACACCATATCTCTGTACCCCAACATCATACGATATCCCCCCTGTACCACAACATCACACCATATCCCTGTACCACAACATCATACCATATCCCCTGTACCACAACATCATACCATATCCCCCCTGTACCACAACATCATACCATATCCCCCCTGTACCACAACATCATACCATATCCCCCCTGTACCACAACATCATACCATATCCCTTTACCCCAACATCATACCATATCCCTGTACCCCAACATCACACCATATCCCCCCTGTACCCCAACATGACACCATACTTCCTTTACCCAACATCATACCATATCCCTCTGTACCACAACATCATACCATATCCCCATGTACCACAACATCATACCATATCCCCCTGTACCACAACATCATACCATACCCCTGTACCACAACATCATACCATATCCCCTGTACCACAACATCATACCATATCCTTTACCCCAACATCATACCATATCCCTGTACCCCAACATGACACCATACCCCCCTTTACCCCAACATCATACCATATCCCTCTGTACCACAACATCATACCATATCCCCATGTACCACAACATCATACCATATCCCCCTGTACCCCAACATGACACCATATCCCCCTGTACCACAACATCATACCATATCCCTGTACCCCAACATCATACCATATCCCCCTGTACCCCAACATCATACCATATCCCCTGTACCCCAACATCATACCATATCCCCCTGTACCCCCAACATCATACCATATCCCGCCTGTACCACAACATCATACCATATCCCTCCTGTACCACAACATCATACCATATCCCACCTGTACCACAACATAATAACATATCCCCCAATAGCACAACATCATACCATATCCCCCCTGTACCACAACATAATCCCATATCCCCCTGTATCACAACATCATACCATATCCCCCTGTACCATAACATCATACCATATCCCCCTGTACCATAACATCAAACCATATCCCCCTGTACCACAACATCATACCATATCCCCCTGTACCACAACATCATACCATATCGACGTACCCCAATATCATACCATATCCCTGTACCACAACATCATACCATATCTTGTACCCCAACATCATACCATATCTTGTACCCCAACATCATACCATATCCCTGTACCACAACATCATACCATATATTGTACCACAACATCACACCATATCCCTTTACCACAACATCATACCATATCCCTGTACCACAACATCATACCATAGCCCTTTACCACAACATCATACCATATCCCCCCTGTACCCCAACATCATACCATATCCCGTACCACAACATCACACCATATCCCTTTACCACAACATCACACCATATCCCTGTACCACAACATCACACCATATCCCTTTACCACAACATCACACCATATCCCTGTACCACAACATCACACCATATCCTTTACTACAACATCACACCATATCCCTGTACCACAACATCATACCATATCCCCTTACCACAACATCACACCATATCCTGTACCACAAACATCACACCATATCCTTTACCACAACATCATACCATATCCCTTTACTACAACATCACACCATATCCCCTGTACCACAACATCATACCATATCCCCCTTTACCACAACATCACACCATATCCCTTTACCACAACATCACACCATATCCTTTACCACAACATCACACCATATCCTTTACCACAACATCACACCATATCCTTTACCACAACATCACACCATATCCCCTTTACCACAACATCACACCATATCCCTTTACCACAACATCACACCATATCCCTTTACCACAAAATCGCACCATATCCCTTTACCACAACATCACACCATATCCCTATACCACAACATCATACCATATCCCTATACCACAACATCACACCATATCCCTGTACCACAACATCATACCATATCCCTGTACCACAACATCACACCATATCCCTGTACCACAACATCACACCATATCCCTTTACCACAACAGACTGCCCGGGATGTGTTACAATGCAGGAAACTATACAGTCAACAAATAACTTCTTTAAGGCTTTTTCTCCGACGTCCGTGGACGTTCGCGGACGTTCGCGGACGTTCGTGGACGTTCGTGACGTGTTGCTGTAATCATTTATTATCCTTCGCGGCTCCTTATATGCGATCAATGCATTAATATCCATGAAGTGTTTATAATGCACTATAAGCTTTTATTAATGTCCGTTAGGACTTCTGATGCATAAACACCTATAATGTATTTACAACGCATAACACTAACAGAACAGGACAGGTGGTAGTGAAGGAAGTGTTACTGCGAGGTCTTCCACTATACCAGTAGTTCCATGGTCATGTGACCTGTGTAGGAAGTGTTACTGCGAGGTCCTCCACTGTACCAGTTGTTCCATGGTCATGTGACCTGTGTAGGTCCTATGGAGGAGGATGGCTGTCTGAAAACACCAGTAGCTGTCAAATCCCATAGTTTCCTCAATTCCTCTCAAAGCTCATTGGAGGATGAGGTCCGAGTGAGGGACCTCGGATCCTCTCCTACAATGCGCTTTGAGAGGGAGGTGACGAATGGAGGAAACAAGGACAAAGGAGGCAAGGAATGGATGGTTAGTAAAGTTGGACGGTTAACCAATCTGGGCACAGAACACTAGCAAGTCACTAACCAACCACTACCGCCATTAGCCAACCAGGACATATAACACTAGCCAGTCACTAGCTTACCATTAGCCAATCAGAACACTAGCCAGTCACTACAGCCATTAGCCAATCAGAACACTAGCCAGTCACTACAGCCATTAGCCAACCAGGACGTGAACAGTCATTATGAGAGACTTCCTGTCCGGAACAATTAGAGTCCTGTTCTAGACGATGACAATACGGATCTCCTTTACTTTGAGTCGACGTAGCATACGTAAGTAACCGACTCAGCAGTTAGCTTCTACACCACAAAACCCTCTGCTACCATCATGCATCAGTCTTCGAGGCCACCTATGTGTTGATCCATGTACATAACTATGCAAAGTGCCAGAACATTTATAAAGCATTATAATCCACTCTAAGATTTCACAGACACATTATATATTTTTTTTTTGCTGAACCCCCTTGTCATCCTGGTGAAAGTGGAGCGTGAAGAGGTGAGGTGCCCCTGGCCAGAGGGCAGTAGTCCCATGTAGACTACAGTCCATACCACAGAGAGGTGTTTGTTAGGAGAACATGATCAGATTACACACACACACACACACACACACACACACACACACACACACACACACACACACACACACACACACACACACACACACACACACACACACACACACACACACACACACATGGAGCTTGATGTGTCGAAATGCAGGCCAAGCAGTTTCTCCGCTCTCCCGTGCCTATGGTTTTTAAAGTGTACGACTTTCTCGTGGGAAAATGGCCAGATGAAATAAGAAAAAAAAAACATTGTGAGGAATGTGAGAATCGACCCCCCTCCCCCTCCCTCCCCCTCCCTCCCCCTCCCCCTCCCTCCCCGTCGTTAACGAGGGACAAGTACAGTAATCTGATGCTGAAAAGGATTTATGTAATTATCACACACTCTACAATCTTATATTAGAGGCCTATTCAGAGTGACGATGGAGGTTTGGGAGGGGGAGGGGGTTGAGCATCAAGAGGGGAATTAAATGTGATATAAGAAGTTCAGGAGTTTAAAAAAAAAAAAATATCCCTGAGTTATTTAGATTTGCTTGCGTGATTTAATTTCTGTCTGCTAAAATGTAGAATGCCGATTTGTTCTAGAATGTTGTCTGAGAAGAAATCGGGTCAGGTACAGAGGACTGTGGAGTACTCTGTTGTGTTTGGTCATTATAATGTGTTGCACGTTGCGTTTTAACGAGGCTTTTATGACAACAGAGCATGATGAACGGATGGATGTGTGGGGTGTGTTTTTGTGGCAATCGCCCCGCGGTATCACGCGTTGTTTCAGTTGCCTGTTACACATTATTTTATATTTTTGTGTGTGGGGGGGCGATTTATATTTTATGCTAATACATTTTTTGTTTGTTTAAAGCATTACCAATTACCAATTAATGCAAAAATAATAGTTATTGGGTCATAGTTATTGGCACTACTCTTGGGGTCATAGTTATTGGCACCCCTCTTGGGGTCATAGTTATTGGCACCCCTGTTGGGGTCATAGTTATTGGCACCCCTGTTGGGGTCATAGTTATTGGTACCCCTGTTGGGGTCATAGTTATTGGTACCCCTCTTGGGGTCATAGTTATTGGCACCCCTGTTGGGGTCATAGTTATTGGTACCCCTCTTGGGGTCATAGTTATTGGTACCCCTCTTGGGGTCATAGTTATTGGCACCCCTGTTGGGGTCATAGTTATTGGTACCCCTCTTGGGGTCATAGTTATTGGCACCCCTCTTGGGGTCATAGTTATTGGCACCCCTGTTGGGGTCATAGTTATTGGAACCCCTGTTGGGGTCATAGTTATTGGCACCCCTGTTGGGGTCATAGTTATTGGTACCCCTCTTGGGGTCATAGTTATTGGTACCCCTCTTGGGGTCATAGTTATTGGTACCCCTCTTGGGGTCATAGTTATTGGTACCCCTGTTGGGGTCATAGTTATTGGTACCCCTCTTGGGGTCATAGTTATTGGCACCCCTCTTGGGGTCATAGTTATTGGTACCCCTCTTGGGGTCATAGTTATTGGTACCCCTGTTGGGGTCATAGTTATTGGTACCCCTGTTGGGGTCATAGTTATTGGCACCCCTGTTGGGGTCATAGTTATTGGTACCCCTCTTGGGGTCATAGTTATTGGCACCCCTCTTGGGGTCATAGTTATTGGTACCCCTCTTGGGGTCATAGTTATTGGTACCCCTGTTGGGGTCATAGTTATTGGTACCCCTGTTGGGGTCATAGTTATTGGCACCCCTGTTGGGGTCATAGTTATTGGTACCCCTCTTGGGGTCATAGTTATTGGCACCCCTCTTGGGGTCATAGTTATTGGTACCCCTCTTGGGGTCATAGTTATTGGTACCCCTGTTGGGGTCATAGTTATTGGTACCCCTGTTGGGGTCATAGTTATTGGTACCCCTGTTGAGGTCATAGTTATTGGCACCCCTCTTGGGGTCATAGTTATTGGCACCCCTCTTGGGGTCATAGTTATTGGCACCCCTGTTGGGGTCATAGTTATTGGCACCCCTCTTGGGGTCATAGTTATTGGCACCCCTCTTGGGGTCATAGTTATTGGCACCCCTGTTGGGGTCATAGTTATTGGCACCCCTGTTGGGGTCATAGTTATTGGCACCCCTGTTGGGGTCATAGTTATTGGCACCCCTCTTGGGGTCATAGTTATTGGTACCCCTCTTTTCAGTACCTTTCAATACCTCAGCTTACGAGGATAAAGCCACTGAGCCGTTTTCCCAACATTGTTTTATGAGACATGAGAGGGATCTTAGACTTCTATGACATAATCTTTCCACCACCTTGATATCTCTTGTCTGCGCTGATGGGGACCGCCCTCTTCAATTCAAACCACATGTTTTCAATGGGGTTCAAGTCCGGAGACTGAGATGACCTTTACAAACTGTTTCATTTTGTGGTCAATTAACCGCATCTTTAGTGGATTTTGATTTGGGCTTGTGTTGCTGAAAGATCTGCCAAGTTTCAGCCTCCTGGCAGAGGCAACCTGATTTATTTTGGCTAAAACATCCTGATACTGTGTAAAGTTCATTATGCCGTTGAAGGCCACAGGACCAGTACATTACACTACAATAAACACTATAACCAATCCCATTACAGTACAGTAACAATAAACCCTACAACACTAACCCACTCCTGTCCAGTCCAATCCTCTTCTGTCGCTCCAACGACCACTGCAACCAGCCAGCCAGGCCTGCATAATCAGCTAAGCAGCTTTGTGACGGAGCTAGACTACATCAAAAATGTTGTGGCGCATGACTTCTGACAGTAAAACGCTCCTATGAACAGGACATTGTTCCTCCTTGGTTAGAATCTAGAATATTAGGATATTATTTTGTACTGAATCAAACTAGTTGTCCCTGTGAAGGTCTATATAAAGACTTCTGTATTGTGGCAGGCTACTCTACTAACCCATCCATCCAATGGCCTGTCAGCTCAGCACCCTCCATCCATCCAATGGCCTGTCAGCTCAGCACCCTCCATCCATCCAATGGCCTGTCAGCTCAGCACCCTCATCCATCCAATGGCATGTCAGCTCAGCACCCTCCATCCATCCAATGGCCTGTCAGCTCAGCACCCTCATCCATCCAATGGCCTGTCAGCTCAGCACCCTCCATCCATCCAATGGCCTGTCAGCTCAGCACCCTCATCCATCCAATGGCCTGTCAGCTCAGCACCCTCCATCCATCCAATGGCCTGTAATATATTGTACTAATTACAATTTGTAACATATGAATTGTAATTGACATGCTGACTGAAGGAATGTCCACCAGAGCTGTTGCCAGATAATTTAATATAGAATTCTCTACCATAAGCCGCCTCCAATGTCATTTCAGAGAATTTGTTAATACGACCAACTGGACTCACAACCGCAGACCACATGTTACCATGCCAGCCCAGGACATCCACAACCAGCTTCTTCACCTGTGGGATCATCTGAGACCAGACACCCAGACAGTTGTTGAAACTGTGGGTTTGCATAACAGAAGAATTTCTGTCAGAAACCATTTCTAGGAAACCTCATCTACACGCTCGTCATCCTCACCAGGGTTTTGACCTGACAGCAGTTTGGCGTTGTAGGGAACTAGTGCTTTGCTGATGTCAACGTTGTGAACAGAGTGCCCCATGGTGGTGTTGGGGTTATGGTATGGGGAAGGCATAAGCTACGGACAACGAACACAGTTGCATTTTATCGATGGCAATTTGAATGCACCGTGACGAGATCCTGAGGCCCGTTGCCGTGCCATTTATCCGCCGCCATCACCTCATGTTTCAGCATGATAATGCACGGCCCCATGTCGCAAGGATCTGTACACATTTCCTGGAAGCTGAAAATGTCCCAGTTCTTCCATGGCCTGTATACTCACCAGACATGGCACCCATTGAGCATGTTTGGGATGCTCTGGATCAACATGTACGACAGCGTGTTCTAGTTCTCACCAATGTCCAGCAATATCGCACAGCCAATGAAGAGGAGTGGGACAACATTCCACAGGACACAGTCAACAGCCTGATCAACTCTATGTGAAGGAGATGTGTCGCGCTGCATGAGGCAAATGGTCCCACCAGATACTGACTGGTTTTCTGATCCACACCAGATACTGACTGGTTCTGATCCACACCAGATACTGACTGGTTTTCTGATCCACACCAGATACTGACTGGTTTTCTGATCCACACCAGATACTGACTGGTTCTGATCCACACCAGATACTGACTGGTTTTCTGATCCACACCAGATACTGACTGGTTTTCTGATCCACACCAGATACTGACTGGTTTTCTGATCCACACCAGATACTGACTGGTTTTCTAATCCACACCAGATACTGACTGGTTTTCTGATCCACGCCACATACTGACTGGTTTTCTGATCCACACCAGATACTGACTGGTTTTCTGATCCACACCAGATACTGACTGGTTTTCTGATCCACACCAGATACTGACTGGTTTTCTAATCCACACCAGATACTGACTGGTTCTCTGATCCACACCAGATACTGACTGGTTCTCTGATCCACACCAGATACTGACTGGTTTTCTAATCCACACCAGATACTGACTGGTTTTCTGATCCACACCAGATACAGACTGGTTTTCTGATCCACACCAGATACTGACTGGTTTTCTGATCCACACCAGATACTGACTGGTTTTCTGATCCACACCAGATACTGACTGGTTTTCTAATCCACACCAGATACTGACTGGTTCTCTGATCCACACCAGATACTGACTGGTTCTCTGATCCACACCAGATACTGACTGGTTTTCTGATCCACACCAGATACTGACTGGTTTTCTGATCCACACCAGATACTGACTGGTTTTCTAATCCACACCAGATACTGACTGGTTTTCTGATCCACACCAGATACTGACTGGTTTTCTGATCCACACCAGATACTGACTGGTTTTCTGATCCACACCAGATACTGACTGGTTTTCTGATCCACACCAGATACTGACTGGTTTTCTGATCCACACCAGATACTGACTGGTTTTCTGATCCACACCAGATACTGACTGGTTCTCTGATCCACACCAGATACTGACTGGTTTTCTGATCCACACCAGATACTGACTGGTTTTCTGATCCACACCAGATACTGACTGGTTTTCTGATCCACACCAGATACTGACTGGTTCTGATCCACAACAGATACTGACTGGTTTTCTGATCCACACCAGATACTGACTGGTGTTCTGATCCACACCAGATACTGACTGGTTTTCTGATCCACACCAGATACTGACTGGTTTTCTAATCCACACCAGATACTGACTGGTTCTCTGATCCACACCAGATACTGACTGGTTCTCTGATCCACACCAGATACTGACTGGTTTTCTGATCCACACCAGATACTGACTGGTTTTCTGATCCACACCAGATACTGACTGGTTTTCTAATCCACACCAGATACTGACTGGTTTTCTGATCCACACCAGATACTGACTGGTTTTCTGATCCACACCAGATACTGACTGGTTTTCTGATCCACACCAGATACTGACTGGTTTTCTGATCCACACCAGATACTGACTGGTTTTCTGATCCACACCAGATACTGACTGGTTCTCTGATCCACACCAGATACTGACTGGTTTTCTGATCCACACCAGATACCGACTGGTTTTCTGATCCACACCAGATACTGACTGGTTTTCTGATCCACACCAGATACTGACTGGTTCTGATCCACAACAGATACTGACTGGTTTTCTGATCCACACCAGATACTGACTGGTGTTCTGATCCACACCAGATACTGACTGGTTTTCTGATCCACACCAGATACAGACTGGTTCTGATCCACACCAGATACTGACTGGTTCTCTGATCCACACCAGATACTGACTGGTTTTCTGATCCACACCAGATACTGACTGGTTCTGATCCACACCAGATACTGACTGGTTTTCTGATCCACACCAGATACTGACTGGTTTTCTGATCCACACCAGATACTGACTGGTTCTCTGATCCACACCAGATACTGACTGGTTTTCTGATCCACACCAGATACAGACTGGTTCTGATCCACACCAGATACTGACTGGTTCTCTGATCCACACCAGATACTGACTGGTTTTCTGATCCACACCAGATACTGACTGGTTCTGATCCACACCAGATACTGACTGGTTCTGATCCACACCCCTACTTGTTTAAAAGGTATCTGTGACCAATAGATGCATATCTGTATTCCCAGTCATGTGAAATCCAGAGATTTGGGGCTTAATGAATTAATTTAAATTCACTGAATTCCTTATATGAACTGTAACTCAGTTTGTAATTGTTGCATGTTGTGTTTATATTTTTCTGCAGAGTAATTAAAGTGCCCAAGATTTACATGACTATGTTACGTCTATCCCTGAGTCTAGGTTGGCTCAGTGCCCCCATCCATGCTATGCCCTGTTAGGGCCTCAGAGTCACATGGCTCAATTCATATCATTCATAGACATGGGAGTCGCCCATATAGATCAAACAATGAGGTGCCCCCGCCGATCGACCACCTTCCCTCCCAAACTCCCCCTCTCTCCTCTCCCCACCCCACTCTCACCTCCTCCTCCCCCCGTCCCTCCTCGCCCCTCTCCCTCTCCTCTCCCACCTCTCCCCACCCCACTCTCACATCCTCCTCCCCCGTCCCTCCTCGCCCCTCTCCCCTCTCCTCTCCCACCTCTCCCCACTCCTCTCTCTCGCCTCCTCCTCCCCCCCCACTCCCCTCCCCACTCCTCTCTCGCCTCCTCCTCCTCCCCCCATCCCGTCCCTCCTCGCCCCTCTCCCCTCTCCTCTCCCACCTCTCCCCACTCCTCTCTCGCCTCCTCCTCCCCCCACTCCCCTCCCCCCACTCCTCTCTCGCCTCCTCCTCCTCCCCCATCCCGTCCCTCCTCGCCCCTCTCCCCTCTCCTCTCCCACCTCTCCCCCCACTCCTCTCTCGCCTCCTCCTCCCCCCCTCCCCTCCCCACTCCTCTCTCGCCTCCTCCTCCTCCCCATCCCGTCCCTCCTCGCCCCTCTCCCCTCTCCTCTCCCACCTCTCCCCACTCCTCTCTCGCCTCCTCCTCCCCCCTCCCCTCCCCACTCCTCTCTCGCCTCCTCCTCCTCCCCCATCCCGTCCCTCCTCGCCCCTCTCCCCTCTCTTCTCCCACCTCTCCCCCTCCTCTCTCGCCTCCTCCTCCTCCCCCATCCCGTCCCTCCTCGCCCCTCTCCCCTCTCCCCCACCCCTCTCTCACCTCCTCCTCCTCCCCCATTCCATCTCGCCTCTCCCCTCTCCAGTCTGTTTTTTACAGTGAAAAAACAATCTGACTTCAACTCCACACTTGTTTGTCTATGCGTGGCACATCCTTTCTCACAGGTCTGTAATGGTAGCCTGGCAAGGTTGCCATGGTCCTCGTTTCTCACAGGTCTGTAATGGTAGCCTGGCGAGGTTGCCATGGTCCTCGTTTCTCACAGGTCTGTAATGTTAGCCTGGCGAGGTTGCCATGGTCCTCGTTTCTCACAGGTCTGTAATGTTAGCCTGGCGAGGTTGCCATGGCTGTCTCTCTAGATGGCTGTGTATGGTAGTTTAGTTGAGCTGTAATGGGGCCAGAGTGACCAATGACTGACTCCCCACCAATCCAGATGAGATATGGGCTGTGCCTTTAAACCTTACTCCTAAAGCCAATGTCAGATAACTGGGAGACCAACTCCTAACAAAATGTCCCTTTTTTCAGACTTTTTTTTTTGGGGGGTTTGTCTAGTTATCATTTCGTTTATTCAAGCTTACGTATCGGCCTTCGTCAACCATTTTTGGGGGGGCTGAATTTCTTATTGGTTTAAACTTTAATGCTCCAATGATTAAGAACAACAAACAAGACATTGACCTGACAACATCCTGCCGTCAGTGTCTGCCTTCTCCACACGGGGGTTGATTATGATATACAGGTATGTGGCACTTGTCACCTTCTGCATGTTGGTTGTCTGTTAAAGGCTGTAGTGACTAGCGAGTGTTCTGTGTCCTGGTTGGCTAAAGGCTGTAGTGACTAGCGAGTGTTCTGTGTCCTGGTTGGCTAAAGGCTGTAGTGACTGGATAGTGTTCTGTGTCCTGGTTGGTTAAAGGCTGTAGTGACTAGCGAGTGTTCTGTGTCCTGGTTGGTTAAAGGCTGTAGTGACTAGCGAGTGTTCTGTGTCCTGGTTGGTTAAAGGCTGTAGTGACTGGATAGTGTTCTGTGTCCTGGTTGGTTAAAGGCTGTAGTGACTAGCGAGTGTTCTGTGTCCTGGTTGGCTAAAGGCTGTAGTGACTGGATAGTGTTCTGTGTCCTGGTTGGCTAAAGGCTGTAGTGACTAGCTAGTGTTCTGTGTCCTGGTTGGCTAAAGGCTGTAGTGACTGGATAGTGTTCTGTGTCCTGGTTGGCTAAAGGCTGTAGTGACTAGCTAGTGTTCTGTGTCCTGGTTGGCTAAAGGCTGTAGTGACTGGATAGTGTTCTGTGTCCTGGTTGGTTAAAGGCTGTAGTGACTGGATAGTGTTCTGTGTCCTGGTTGGTTAAAGGCTGTAGTGACTAGCTAGTGTTCTGTGTCCTGGTTGGCTAAAGGCTGTAGTGACTAGCTAGTGTTCTGTGTCCTGGTTGGTTAAAGGCTGTAGTGACTGGATAGTGTTCTGTGTCCTGGTTGGCTAAAGGCTGTAGTGACTAGCTAGTGTTCTGTGTCCTGGTTGGCTAAAGGCTGTAGTGACTAGCTAGTGTTCTGTGTCCTGGTTGGTTAAAGGCTGTAGTGACTGGATAGTGTTCTGTGTCCTGGTTGGTTAAAGGCTGTAGTGACTGGATAGTGTTCTGTGTCCTGGTTGGCTAAAGGCTGTAGTGACTAGCTAGTGTTCTGTGTCCTGATTGGTTAAAGGCTGTAGTGACTGGATAGTGTTCTGTGTCCTGGTTGGTTAAAGGCTGTAGTGACTGGATAGTGTTCTGTGTCCTGGTTGGCTAAAGGCTGTAGTGACTGGATAGTGTTCTGTGTCCTGGTTGGCTAAAGGCTGTAGTGACTGGATAGTGTTCTGTGTCCTGGTTGGCTAAAGGCTGTAGTGACTAGCTAGTGTTCTGTGTGGTTATGGCTGTAGTGACGAGCTATAGGACGTGTAAGGGCCAAGACTACTGTGTGTTCTTTATCTCCTTCCTGTTTAAGGCTAAGACTACTGTGTGTTCTTTATCCCCTTCCTGTTTAAGGCTAAGACTACTGTGTGTTCTTTATCTCCTTCCTGTTTAGGGCGAAGACTACTGTGTGTTCTTTATCTCCTTCCTGTTTAAGGCTAAGACTACTGTGTGTTCTTTATCCCCTTCCTGTTTAAGGCTAAGACTACTGTGTGTTCTTTATCTCCTTCCTGTTTAGGGCGAAGACTACTGTGTGTTCTTTATCTCCTTCCTGTTTAGTGCCAAGACTACTGTGTGTTCTTTATCTCCTTCCTGTTTAGGCGAAGACTACTGTGTGTTCTTTATCCCCTTCCTGTTTAGGGCGAAGACTACTGTGTGTTCTTTATCTCCTTCCTGTTTAGTGCCAAGACTACTGTGTGTTCTTTATCTCCTTCCTGTTTAGGGCGAAGACTACTGTGTTCTTTATCCCCTTCCTGTTTAGGGCCAAGACTACTGTGTGTTCTTTATCCCTTCCTGTTTAGGGCTAAGACTACTGTGTGTTCTTTATCCCCTTCCTGTTTAGGGCCAAGACTACTGTGTGTTCTTTATCCCCTTCCTGTTTAGGGCCAAGACTACTGTGTGTTCTTTATCCCCTTCCTGTTTAGGGCCAAGACTACTGTGTGTTCTTTATCCCCTTCCTGTTTAGGGCTAAGACTACTGTGTGTTCTTTATCTCCTTCCTGTTTAGGGCTAAGACTACTGTGTGTTCTTTATCCCCTTCCTGTTTAGGGCCAAGACTACTGTGTGTTCTTTATCTCCTTCCTGTTTAGGGCCAAGACTACTGTGTGTTCTTTATCCCCTTCCTGTTTAGGGAAAACTGTTGTGGCAACAAAAATCAGGAATCAGGGAGACTGTTGTCATCCAAACGCTATTTAATATTTTTTGGGGTTGGAGGTCATAGCTGCCATGTCTCCATCTGCATCCCAAAATGCACCCTGTTCCGTGTGTAGTGCACTACCTTAGACCAGGCGCATAGCGATCCGTAGTGCTCTATATAGGAAAGAAATCAAATCAAATCTTATTTGTCACATGCGCTGAATACAACAGGTGTTTAATGGCTATAGGGTGAAATACTGACTTACAAGCCCTTAACCAGCAATGCAGTTTTAAGAAAAATACGAACAACAACGAAAAGTATGAGATTAGAAAAACAAATAGTTAAAGAGCAGCAGTAAATAACAATAGAGGGTCTATATACAGGGGGTATCGGTACAGAGTCAATGTGGAGGCTATATACAGGGGGTACCGGTACAGAGTCAGTGTGGAGGCTATATACAGGGGGTACCGGTACAGAGTCAGTGTGGAGGCTATATACAGGGGGTACCGGTACAGAGTCAGTGTGGAGGCTATATACAGGGGGTACCGGTACAGAGTCAATGTGGAGGCTATATACAGGGGGTACCGGTACAGAGTCAGTGTGGAGGCTGTATACAGGGGGTACTGGTACAGAGTCAGTGTGGAGGCTATATACAGGGGGGTACCGGTACAGAGTCAGTGTGGAGGCTATATACAGGGGGTACTGGTACAGAGTCAGTGTGGAGGCTATATACAGGGGGTACCGGTACAGAGTCAGTGTGGAGGCTATATACAGGGGGTACTGGTACAGAGTCAGTGTGGAGGCTATATACAGGGGGTACCGGTACAGAGTCAGTGTGGAGGCTATATACAGGGGGTACTGGTACAGAGTCAGTGTGGAGGCTATATACAGGGGTACCGGTACAGAGTCAGTGTGGAGGCTATATACAGGGGTACCGGTACAGAGTCAATGTGGAGGCTATATACAGGGGTACCAGTACAGAGTCAATGTGGAGGCTATATACAGGGGGTACCGGTACAGAGTCAGTGTGGAGGCTATATACAGGGGTACAGGTACAGAGTCAGTGTGGAGGCTATATACAGGGGTACTGGTACAGAGTCAGTGTGGAGGCTATATACAGGGGTACCGGTACAGAGTCAGTGTGGAGGCTATATACAGGGGGTACCGGTACAGAGTCAGTGTGGAGGCTATATACAGGGGTACCGGTACAGAGTCAATGTGGAGGCTATATATGCAGGGGGTACCGGTACAGAGTCAGTGTGGAGGCTATATACAGGGGGTACCGGTACAGAGTCAATGTGGAGGCTATATACAGGGTACCGGTACAGAGTCAATGTGGAGGCTATATACAGGGGGTACCGGTACAGAGTCAGTGTGGAGGCTATATACAGGGGGTACCGGTACAGAGTCAATGTGGAGGCTATATACAGGGGTACCGGTAATAATAAATAATAATATATGCCATTTAGAGGCTTTTATCCAAAGCGACTTACAGTCATGTGTGCATACATTCTACGTATGGGTGGTCCCGAGGATCGAACCCACTTCCTGGCGTTACAAGCGCCATGCTCTACCAACTGAGCTACAGGACCACCAGAGTCAATGTGAGGCTATATACAGGGGTACCGGTACAGAGTCAGTGTGGAGGCTATATACAGGGGTACCGGTACAGAGTCAATGTGGAGGCTATATACAGGGGTACCGGTACAGAGTCAATGTGGAGACTATATACAGGGGGTACTGGTACAGAGTCAATGTGGAGGCTATATACAGGGGTACCGGTACAGAGTCAATGTGGAGGTTATATACAGGGGGTACCGGTACAGAGTCAGTGTGGAGGCTATATACAGGGGTACCGGTCGGTACAGAGTCAATGTGGAGACTATATACAGGGGTACCGGTACAGAGTCAATGTGGAGGCTATTTACAGGGTGTTACGGTACAGAGTCAATGTGGAGGCTATATACAGGGGTACCGGTACAGAGTCAATGTGGAGGCTATATACAGGGGTACCGGTACAGAGTCAATGTGGAGGCTATATACAGGGGTACCGGTACAGAGTCAATGTGGAGGCTATATACAGGGGGTACCGGTACAGAGTCAATGTGGAGGCTATATACAGGGGTACCGGTACATAGTCAATGTGGAGGCTATATACAGGGGTGCCGGTACATAGTCAATGTGGAGACTATATACAGGGGGTACTGGTACAGAGTCAATGTGGAGGCTATATACAGGGGGTACCGGTACAGAGTCAATGTGGAGGTTATATACAGGGGGTACCGGTACAGAGTCAGTGTGGAGGCTATATACAGGGGGTACCGGTCGGTACAGAGTCAATGTGGAGACTATATACAGGGGGTACCGGTACAGAGTCAATGTGGAGGCTATTTACAGGGTGTTATTGTACAGAGTCAATGTGGAGGCTATATACAGGGGGTACCGGTACAGAGTCAATGTGGAGGCTATATACAGGGGGTACCGGTACAGAGTCAATGTGGAGGCTATATACAGGGGGTACCGGTACAGAGTCAATGTGGAGGCTATATACAGGGTGTTACGGTACAGAGTCAATGTGGAGGCTATATACAGGGTATTACGGTACAGAGTCAATGTGGAGAGAGTTATTAAATCAAGAGTTACAGTTATTAAATCAAATCAAATCAAATCAAATTTGATTTGTCACATACACATGGTTAGCAGATATTAATGCGAGTGTAGCGAAATGCTTGTGCTTCTAGTTCCGACAATGCAGTAATAACCAACAAGTAATCTAACTAACAATTCCAAAACTACTGTCTTAAACACAGTGTAAGGGGATAAGGAATATGTACATAAGGATATATGAATGAGTGATGGTACAGAGCAGCATACAGTAGATGGTATCGAGTACAGTATATACATATGAGATGAGTATGTAGACAAAGTGGCATAGTTAAAGTGGCTAGTGATATATACGTATGCATATGAGATGAATAATGTAGGGTAAGTAACATTATATAAGGTAGCATTGTTTAAAGTGGCTAGTGATATATTTACATCATTTCACATCAATTCCCATTATTAAAGTGGCTGGAGTTGAGTCAGTGTCAATGTCAGTGTGTTGGCAGCAGCCACTCAATGTTAGTGGTGGCTGTTTAACAGTCTGATGGCCTTGAGATAGAAGCTGTTTTTCAGTCTCTCGGTCCCAGCTTTGATGCACCTGTACTGACCTCGCCTTCTGGATGATAGCGGGGTGAACAGGCAGTGGCTCGGGGGGTTGTTGTCCTTGATGATCTTTATGGCCTTCCTGTAACATCGGGTGGTGTAGGTGTCCTGGAGGGCAGGTAGTTTGCCCCCGGTGATGCGTTGTGCAGACCTCACTACCCTCTGGAGAGCCTTACGGTTGAGGGGCGGGCAGTTGCCGTACCAGGCGGTGATACAGCCCGCCAGGATGCTCTCGATTGTGCATCTGTAGAAGTTTGTGAGTGCTTTTGGTGACAAGCCGAATTTCTTCAGCCTCCTGAGGTTGAAGAGGCGCTGCTGCGCCTTCTTCACGATGCTGTCTGTGTGTGTGGACCAATTCAGTTTGTCTGTGATGTGTACGCCGAGGAACTTAAAACTTGCTACCTTCCACACTACTGTTCCATCGATGTGGATAGGGGGGTGTTCCCTCTGCTGTTTCCTAAAGTCCACAATCATCTCCTTAGTTTTGTTGACGTTGAGTGTGAGGTTATTTTCCTGACACCACACTCCGAGGGCCCTCACCTCCTCCCTGTAGGCCGTCTCGTCGTTGTTGGTAATCAAGCCTGTGATTATGCATAGATGTTGATAACAGAGCAGCAGTGTAGAAGAGGGGGTGGGGGCAATGCAAATAGTCTGGGGAGCCCTTTGGGACAAATAGTGTGCCATTTGGACAAATGCTTGGTTAGAGGTGCCATGTCTCGGTTCAGCACCGACCGCAGTCTTTCCTGAAGTATGGTATGTAATCCCAAATGACACCCTGGGCGCTGGTCCAAAGTAGTGCACTACTATTGGCCCTGGTCCAAAGTAGTGCACTACTATTGGTCCTGGTCTAAAGTAGTGCACAACTATTGGCCCTGGTCCAAAGTAGTGCACTACTATCGGCCCTGGTCCAAAGTAGTGCACTACTATCGGCCCTGGTCTAAAGTAGTGCACTACTATGTAGGGAAAAGGGTGCCATGTGGAACACAAGCCACTCTACTCGGTGGGGTATGGCGTGGCGTGATGTGGCATGTTGAGAACACCAGATGTTTGGTTGCCCTTTGACCCTTGGTGGTAAACGTTCTCCTGAAGGTCGGGAACGATGTTCCTCTGAATCTGTTTTTACGTTGGTCGTGTTGAGGCCCACTAAAACACTTTGAAAACCTCTGTTGTACAGTCCTAGTAGTACTTTAATCTATTGGAGGCATCAATGACCATAGCCTGCTGTATGGACTGTGTAGTGTGTTGTAGTCTTGCTGTCCCACAAATAATGTCATTTAGCAGATGCCTTTATCAAAAGTGACTTACGGTTAGTTATATGTGGATATATTTTACAGTATGGGTGGTCCAGGGAACAAAACCCATCACGTTGCAGGTCCTCTGAATCTGTTTTTACGTTTGGTCGTGTTGAGGCCCACTAAAACACTTTGAAAACATTGTGATTAGAAGTTTTTTAATTGGTTGGACACATTCAGATAAGAACTTGTTTTCAGACCGTTTTCTCCTGAACCTTCAGAAACTATTCACACCCCTTCATCATTTTTTTTGTGTTACAGCCTGAATTGAAAATGGATTAAAATGGCCTACACACAACAGCCCACGATGTCAACGTGTAAATATGTTTTAATTTATTTCTTTACAACTTAATTAAAAATAAAAAGCTGAAATGTCTTGACTCAATAATTATTCAACCCCTTTGTTATGGTAAGCCTAGTTAAGTTAAGGATTAAAAATGTGTAACAAGTCACATAATAAGTTGCATGGACTCACTCTGTGTGCAATAATAATGTTTAACGTGATTTATTTAATGACTATCTCATCTCTGTACCCCCACACACATAGAATTTATCTGTTAAGGTCCCTCAGTCGAGCAGTGAATTTCAAACACAGATTCAACCACAAAGACCAGGGAGGTTTTCCCAATGCTTCGCAAAGAAGGTCACCTATTGGTAGATGGGAAACTATTTAAAAAAAGGAGACATTCAACATCCATTTGAGCATGGTGAAGTTATTAATTCCACTTTGGATGGTGTATCAATACACCCAGTCGCTACAAAGATACAGATGTCCTTCCTAACTTAGTTGCCAGAGAGGAAGGAAACTGCTCAGGGATTTCACCCATGAGGCCCATGGTGACTTTAAAAACAGTTACAGAGTTGAATCGCTGTGATAGGAGAAAACTGAGGATGGGATCAACAATGTTGAAGTTACTCTACAATACTATCCTAATTGACAGAGTGAAAAGTAGGAAGCCTGAACAGACATCGAGGCATGAAAGTAATACTGAAAACAAACTGGCAAAACGAATGAACTGAAGACCAAGTGTTGTGTGTTTGGGGTCAAATCCCAATGCAACACGTTACAGAGTCTCCATATGTTCAAGCATAGTGGTGGCTGCATCATGTTATGGGTGTGCTTGTAATCGTTAAGGGCTGGGGAGTTTTTCCAGGATAAACAAAAAATAAACGGAAAGGGAGCTAAACACAGGCCAAATCAGAGGAAAACCCTGGTTCAGTCTGCTTTCCACCAGACACTGGGAGATGAATTCACCTTTCAGCAGGACAATAACCTGGTTCAGTCTGCTTTCCACCAGACACTGGGAGATGAATTCACCTTTCAGCAGGACAATAACCTGGTTCAGTCTGCTTTCCACCAGACACTGGGAGATGAATTCACCTTTCAGCAGGACAATAACCTGGTTCAGTCTGCTTTCCACCAGACACTGGGAGATGAATTCACCTTTCAGCAGGACAATAACCTGGTTCAGTCTGCTTTCCACCAGACACTGGGAGATGAATTCACCTTTCAGCAGGACAATAACCTGGTTCAGTCTGCTTTCCACCAGACACTGGGAGATGAATTCACCTTTCAGCAGGACAATAACCTGGTTCAGTCTGCTTTCCACCAGACACTGGGAGGTGAATTCACCTTTCAGCAGGACAATAACCTGGTTCATTCTGCTTTCCACCAGACACTGGGAGATGAATTCACCTTTCAGCAGGACAATAACCTGGTTCAGACTGCTTTCCACCAGACACTGGGAGGTGAATTCACCTTTCAGCAGGACAATAACCTGGTTCAGTCTGCTTTCCACCAGACACTGGGAGATGAATTCACCTTTCAGCAGGACAATAACCTGGTTCAGTCTGCTTTCCACCAGACACTGGGAGATGAATTCACCTTTCAGCAGGACAATAACCTGGTTCAGTCTGCTTTCCACCAGACACTGGGAGATGAAGTCACCTTTCAACAGGACAATAACCTGGTTCAGTCTGCTTTCCACCAGACACTGGGAGATGAATTCACCTTTCAGCAGGACAATAACCTGGTTCAGTCTGCTTTCAGCAGGACAATAACCTGGTTCAGTCTGCTTTCCACCAGACACTGGGAGATGAAGTCACCTTTCAGCAGGACAATAACCTGGTTCAGTCTGCTTTCCACCAGACACTGGGAGATGAATTCACCTTTCAGCAGGACAATAACCTGGTTCAGTCTGCTTTCCACCAGAGAACTGGGAGATGAATTCACCTTTCAGCAGGACAATAACCTGGTTCAGTCTGCTTTGCACCAGAGACTGGGAGATGAATTCACCTTTCAGCAGGACAATAACCTGGTTCAGTCTGCTTTCCACCAGACACTGGGAGATGAATTCACCTTTCAGCAGGACAATAACCTGGTTCAGTCTGCTTTCCACCAGACACTGGGAGATGAATTCACCTTTCAGCAGGACAATAACCTGGTTCAGTCTGCTTTCCACCAGACACTGGGAGATGAATTCACCTTTCAGCAGGACAATAACCTGGTTCAGTCTGCTTTCCACCAGACACTGGAAGATGAATTCACCTTTCAGCAGGACAATAACCTAAAACACAAGGCCAAATCTACACTGGAGTTGCTCACCAAGAAGACAGTGAATGTTCCTGAGGGCCAAGTTACAGTTTTGCCTTAAATCTGCTTGAAAATCAATGGTAAAGACCTGAAGATGGTTGTCTAGCAATGATCAACAACCAACTTGACAGAGTTTAAAGAATTCTGAAAATAATAACGGGCAAATGTTGCAACCCAGAAAGACTCACAGCTTTAATCCCTGGCCAAAGGTGCTTCTATAAGTATTGGCTCAGGGGTGTGAATACTTATGTAAACGTGATATTTCTGAATTTAATGAAGAAGAAAAAAAAAAAAAAAACATGTTTTCACGTTGTCATTATGGGGTATTGTGTGTAGATGGGTGAGGGAAAATAATAAATATTTAATATGTTTTTTAATTCAGGCTGTAGTCAAGAGGGTCTGAAGACTTTGTATCTCCCAGAAAAGCGATTCATTTGATAAACACCCTGCAAGGGGAATGTATCCATTGTGACCTGCAGCTTCTCATTGATTGGTTCTGGTGGGTGTGCAGTTCTCTTCTGATTGGGTGTTCTCTCTCTCCAGTTGTGTTTTCCATAAAAGGGGGCGTGTCGCCTGCTGAAAAAGTGCTACACGACGTGGTGAATAGGGGGAGTAGCCTTGGGAAGCTAAAGGGGTGTGGTCAAGGCCAGCCATGGAAGGGGATCCTACTGGTAGTTAGGTCTAAAACCAGAGGTATGTGGGGCTGCTGTTATTGTTATATATTAGTCCGGTCTAGAGCCTGGACATAAAAAGACACTGCATGTGTTTCCACATGGCTTTTTAAATACCAAACAGGGAGCTGGTGTTGTAAGTTTCTCACAGTATGAGACGGTCACTGTAAAGTGGAAAGGGCATCATTCTGGCACCAGCTTTTATGCAGATGAGGAACTTTTGAGGTTTTTGTATGTGAAGTGAAATTCTTGAGAGTTACTATATGGATGGAAACAGACTTTTTCCCCCTAGTTTTTATACTCTACCGCATGGTGTAAAACTCCTCCCACATCTCCTCTGCTCTCACGGCTCCTCACTGTTCTTCTGCGGGCTGAATCAGCCCTTCTCTCTCATTCTGATTCTCTCTCCATTCTGCTTCTATCTCTCTATTCTTCTCTCTCTCTCTTCTCTCTCTCCATTCTGCTTCTCTCTCTCCATTCTCTCTCTCCATTCTGCTTCTCTCTCTCCATTCTCTCTCTCCATTCTGCTTCTCTCTCTCCATTCTTCTCTCTCTCCATTCTCTGTCTCCAGTCTGCTTCTCTCTCTATTCTGCTCTCTCCATTCTCTCTATCCATTCTGCTTCTCTCTCTATTCTTCTCTCTCTCTATTCTTCTCTATCTCCATTCTGATTCTCTCTCCATTCTGCTTCTCTCTCTCATTCTTCTCTCTCCATTCTGCTTCTCTCTCCATTCTGCTTCTCTCTCTCTATTCTTCTCTCTCTCCATTCTCTCCATTCTGCTTCTCTCTCTCTATTCTTCTCTCTCTCTCTTCTCTCTCCATTCTGCTTCTCTCTCCATTCTGCTTCTCTCTCTCTCCATTCTGCTTCTCTCTCTCCATTCTGCTTCTCTCCATTCTGCTTTCTGCTTCTCTTCTCTCCATTCTTCTCTCTCTCCATTCTGCTTCTTATTCTCTCTCTCTCCATTCTGCTTCTCTATCTCCATTCTGCTTATTCTCTCTCTCCATTCTTCTCTATCTCCATTCTGCTTCTCTCTCTCATTCTTCTCTCTCCATTCTGCTTCTCTCTCTCCATTCTTCTCTCTCTCCATTCTTCTCTCTCTCCATTCTGCTTCTCTCTCCATTCTGCTTCTCTCTCTCATTCTGCTTCTCTCTCTCCATTCTTCTCTCTCTCCATTCTTCTCTCTCTCCATTCTGCTTCTCTCTCCATTCTGCTTCTCTCTCCATTCTGCTTCTCTCTCTCCATTCTGCTTCTCTCTCCATTCTGATTCTCTCTCATTCTGCTCTCCATTCTGCTTCTCTCTCTCCATTCTGCTTCTCTCCTCCATTCTGCTTCTCTCTCTCATTCTGCTTCTCTCTCTCCATTCTTTTTCTCTCCATTCTGATTCTCTCTCCATTCTGCTTCTCTCTCCTATTCTGCTTCTCTCCATTCTGCTTCTCATTCTTCTCTCTCCATTCTGCTTCTCTCCATTCTTCTCTCTCTCCATTCTGCTTCTCTCTCGATCTGCTTCTCTCTCTCCATTCTCTCTCGCCATTCTGCTTCTCTCTCTATTCTTCTCTCTCTCCATTCTTCTCTCTCTCTCCATTCTGCTTCTCTCTCTCCATTCTTCTCTCTCTCTCCATTCTGCTTCTCTCTCTCCATTCTGCTTCTCTCTCCATTCTGCTTTTCTCTCTCCATTCTTCTCTCTCTCCATTCTGCTTCTCTCTCTCCATTCTGCTTCTCTCTCTCCATTCTGCTTCTCTCTCCATTCTGCTTCTCTCTCTCCATTCTGCTTCTCTCTCTCATTCTGCATTTTTCTCTCCATTCTGCTTCTCTCATTCTGCTTCTCTCTCCATTCTGCTTCTCTCTCTCTCCATTCTGCTTCTCTCTCTCCATTCTGCTTCTCTCTCTCCATTCTGCTTCTCTCTCTCCATTCTGATTCTCTCTCCATTCTGCTTCTCTCTCTCCATTCTGCTTCTCTCTCTCATTCTGCTTCTCTCTCCATTCTGCTTCTCTCTCTCTCATTCTGCTTCTCTCTCTCCATTCTGCTTCTCTCTCTCTCCATTCTGCTTTTCTCTCCATTCTGCTTCTCTCTCCATTCTGCTTCTCTCTCTCGATTCTTCTCTCTCCATTCTGCTTCTCTCTCTCCATTCTGCTTCTCTCTCCATTCTGCTTTTCTCTGCTTCTGCTCTCTCTCCATTCTGCTTCTCTCTCTCCATTATGATTCTCTCGCCATTCTGCTTCTCTCTCCATTCTGCTTCTCTCTCTCCATTCTGCTTCTCTCATTCTGCTTCTTCTCTCTCTCTCCATTCTGCTTCTCTCTCTCCATTCTGCTTCTCTCTCTCCATTCTGCTTCTCTCTCCATTCTGCTTCTTCTCTTCTGATTCTCCATTCTGCTTCTCTCTCTCCATTCTGCTTCTCTCTCCTTCTCTCTCCATTCTGCTTCTCTCTCTCCATTCTTCTCTCTCTCCATTCTTCTCTCTCTCCATTCTGCTTCTCTCTCTCCATGCTTCTCTCTCTCCATTCTGCTTCTCTCTCTCCATTCTGCTTCTCTCTCTCCCATTCTTCTCTCTCTCCATTCTGCTTCTCTCTCCATTCTGCTTCTCTCTCCATTCTGCTTCTCTCTCCATTCTGCTTCTCTCTCCATTCTGCTTCTCTCTCCATTCTGCTTATCTCTCTCCATTCTTCTTCTCTCCATTCTTCTCTCTCTCCATCTGCTTCTCTCTCCATTCTGCTTCTCTCTCATTCTGCTTCTCTCTTCTCTTCTCTCTCCATTCTGCTTCTCTCTCATTCTGCTTCTCTCTCTCATTCTGCTTCTCTCTCTCCATTCTGCTTCTCTCTCTCCATTCTTTCTCTGCTTCTCTCTCTCCATTCTTCTCTCTCCATTCTGCTATTCTGCTTCTCTCTCCATTCTGCTTCTCTCTCTCCATTCTGCTTCTCTCTCTCCATGCTGCTTCTCTCTCTCATTCTGCTTCTCTCTCTCTGCATTCTTTCTCTCTCTCCATTCTTTCTGCTTCTCTCCATTCTGCTTCTCTCTCTCATTCTGCTTTCTCTCTCTCCATTCTCTCTCTCTGATTCTCTCCATTCTTCTCTCTCTCCATTCTTCTGATTCTCTCTCCATTCTGCTTCTCTCTCCATTCTGCTTCTCTCTCTCCATTCTGCTTCTCTCTCCCATTCTGCTTCTCTCTCATTCTGCTTCTCTCTCCATTCTGCTTCTCTCTCTCATTCTGCTTCTCTCTCTCCATTCTGCTTCTCTCTCTCCATTCTGCTTCTCTCTCCATTCTCTGCTTCCATTCTTTTCTCTCTCCATTCTGCTTCTCTCTCCATCTCCATTCTGCTTCTCTCTCTCATTCTGCTTCTCTCTCCATTCTGCTTCTGCTTCTCTCTCTCTCATTCTTTCTCTCTCTCTCTTCTCCATTCTGCTTCTCTTCTGCTTTTCTCTCCATTCTGCTTCTCTCTCTCTCCATTATGATTCTCTCTCCATTCTTCTTTCTCTCTCCATTCTGCTTCTCTCTCCATTCTGCTTTTCTCTCCATTCTGCTTCTCTCTCCATTCTGCTTTTCTCTCCATTCTGCTTCTCTCTCTCATTCTGATTTCTCTCTCTCATTCTGCTTCTCTCTCTCCATGCTGCTTCTCTCTCCATTCTGATTCTCTCTCTCATTCTGCTTCTCTCTCTCCATTCTGATTCTCTCTCCATTCTTTTCTCTCTCCATTCTGCTTCTCTCTCCATTCTGCTTCTCTCTCTATTCTTTCTCTCTCTCCATTCTGCTTCTCTCTCCATTCTGCTTCTCTCTCTCATTCTGATTCTTCTCTCTATTCTGCTCTCTCTCATTCTCTCTCTCTCCATTCTGCTTCTCTCTCTCCATTCTTCTCTCTCTCCATGCTGCTTCTCTATCTCCCATTCTGCTTCTCTCTCTCATTATGATTCTCTCTTCTTCTCTCTCTCCATTCTGCTTCTCTCTCTCCATTCTGCTTCTCTCTCTCCATTCTGCTTCTCTCTCTTCTGATTTTCTCTCTCCATTCTGCTTCTCTCTCTCCATTCTGCATTCTCTCTCCATTCTTTCTCTCTCCATTCTGCTTCTCTCTCCATTCTGCTTCTCTCTCCATTCTGCTTCTCTCTCCATTCTGCTTCTCTCTCTCCATTCTGCTTCTCTCATTCTGCTTCTCTCTCTCATTCTGATTCTCTATCTCATTCTGCTTCTCTCTCATTCTGCTTCTCTCTCCATTCTGATTCTCTCTCTCCATTCTTCTCTCTCTCCATTCTGCTTCTCTATCTCCATCTCTTCATTCTCCATTATGATTCTCTCTCCATTCTGCTTCTCTCTCTCCATTCTGCTTCTCTCTCTATTCTGCTTTTCTCTCCATTCTTCTCCATTCTGCTTTTCTCTCTCCATTCTGCTTCTCTCTCTCCATTCTTCTCTCTCTCCATTCTTTCATTCTGCTTCTCTTCTCTTCTCTCTCTGCTTCTCTCTCTCATTCTGCTTCTCTCTCCATTCTGCTTCTCTCTCTCCATTCTTCTCTCTCCCATTCTTGCTGCTTCTCTCTCTCATTCTGCTTCTCTCTCTCTATTCTTCTCTCTCTCCATTCTGCTTCTCTCTCTCCATTCTGCTTCTCTCTCTCCATTCTTTCTCTCTCTCTCCATTCTGCTTTTCTCCATTCTTCTCATTCTGCTTCTCTCTCCATTCTGCTTCTCTCTCTCCATTCTTCTCTCTCTCCATTCTGCTTTTCTCTCTCCACTCCATTCTGTTCTCTCTCCATTCTGCTTTTCTCTCTCATTCTGCTTCTCTCTCCATTCTGCTTCTCTCTCTCTCATTCTTCTCTCTCTCCATGATTCTCTCTCCATTCTGCTTCTCTCTCTCCATTCTTCTTCTCTCCATTCTGCTTCTCTCTCTCTTTCTGCATTTCTGCTTCTCTTCTCTTTCCATTCTGATTCTCTCTCCATTCTGCTTCTTCTCCATTCTGATTCTCTCATTCTGCTTCTCTCTCTCCATTCTGCTTCTCTCTCTCCATTCTGCTCTCTCATTATTCTTCTCTCTCCATTCTGCTTCTCTCTCCATTCTGCTTCTCTCTCTCCATTCTGCTTCTCTCTCCATTCTGATACTCTCTCTCCATTCTGCTTCTCTCTCCATTCGCTTCTCCTCTTTCCATTCTTTTCTCTCTCCATTCTGATTCTCTCTCCATTCTGCTTCTCTCTCTCTCCTTCTCTGCTTCTTCTCTCTCTCTCCATTCTGCTTTTCTCCATTCCCATTCCATTCTTCTCTCTCTCCATTCTGCTTCTCTCTCTCCATTCTGCTTCTCTCTCCATTCTGCTTCTCTCTCTCCACTCTCCATTCTGCTTCTCTCTCCATTCTTCTTCTCTCTCCATTCTGCTTTCTCTCTCCATTCTGCTTCTCTCTCCATTCTGCTTCTCTCTCTCCCATTATGCTTCTCTCTCCATTCTGCTTCTCTCTCTCTTCTTCTCTCTCTCCATTTTTCTCCTCCATTCTGCTTTTCTCTCATTCTGCTTCTCTATCTCCATTCTTCTCTCTCTATTCTTAGCTACTCTCTCTACCATTCTGCTTCTCTCCATTCTGCTTTTCTCTCTCCATTCTTCTCTCTCTCCATTCTGCTTCTCTCACTACATTCTTCTCTCTCTCCATTCTTCTCTCTCTCCATTCTGCTTCTCTCTCTCCATTCTGCTTCTCTCTCAATTCTGCTTCTCTCCATTCTGCTTCTCTCTCTCCATTCTGCTTCTCTCTCTCCCTTCTGCTTCTCTCTCCTCATTCTTCTCTCTCTCCTTCTTCTCTCTCTCCATCTCTCTGCTTCTCTCTCCATTCTGCTTCTCTCTCTCCATTCTGCTTCTCTCTCTCTCATTCTGCTTCTTCTCTCTCTCCATTCTGCTTCTCATTCTTCTCTCTCTCTCTCTCTCATTCTTCTCTCTCTCTCTCTCTCATTCTTCTCTCCTCATTCTTTCTCTCTCTCTCTGCTTCTCTCTCTCTTCTGCTTCTCTCTCCATTCTGCTCTCTCTCTCCATTCTTCTTATCTCTCCATTCTGCTTCTCTCTCTCTATTCTGCTTCTCTCTCTCCATTCTGCTTCTCTCTCCATTCTGCTTCTCTCTCCATTATGATTCTCTCTCATTCTGCTTCTCTCTCTCCATTCTTCTCTCTAATCCATTCTGCTTATCTCTCTCCTTTCTGCTTTCTCTCCATTCTGCTTCTCTCTCTATCCATTCTGATTCTCTCTCCATTCTGCTTCTCTCCATATCAGTTCTCTTAATTCTGCTTCTCTCTCTCTTCTTCTCTCTCTCCATTCTGCTTCTCTCTCTCATTCTGCTTCTCTCTCTCCATTCTGCTTCTCTCTCTCCATTCTGCTTCTCTCTCCATTCTGCTTCTCTCTCTCATTCTTCTCTCTCTCTCCATTCTCTCTTCTCTCTCATTCTGCTCTCTCTCTCTCTCATTCTTCTCTCTCTCTCTCTCTCATTCTGCTTTCTCTCTCTGTCTCTCATTCTGCTTCTCTCTCTCTCTTTCTGCTTCTCTCTCTCCCTCTGCTTTCTCTCTCCATTCTGCTTCTCTCTCCATTCTGCTTCTCTCTCAATTCTGCTTCTTCTCTCCATTCTGCTATCCTCTCTCCATTCTATTCTCTCTCCATTCTTCTTCTCTCTCTCCATTCTGCTTCTCTCTCTCATTCTAGCTTCTCTCTCCATTCTGCTTCTCTCTCTCATTCTGCTTCTCTCTCTCTCCCATTCTGCTTCTCTCTCTCATTCTGCTTTTCTCATCCATTCTGCTTCTCTCTCCATTCTGCTTCTCTCTCTCCATTCTTCTCTCTCTCCATTCTGCTTTCTCTCTCTCATTCTGCTTTTCTCCATTCTGCTTTTCTCTCTCCATTCTTCTCTCTCTCCATTCTGCTTCTCTCTCTATATTCTTCTCTCTCTCCATTCTTCTCTCTCTCCATTCTGCTTCTCTCTCTCATATATATATATCTCTCCGTTCTGCTTCTCTCTCCATTCTGCTTCTCTCTCTCCATTCTGCTTCTCTCTCTCCATGCTTCTCTCTCTCCATTCCATTCTGCTTCTCTCTCTCCATTCTGCTTCTCTCTCTCCATTCTGCTTCTCTCTCTCCATTCTGCTTCTCTCTCTCCATTCTGCTCTCTCTCTCTCCATTCTGCTTCTCTCTCCATTCTGCATTTTTTTCTCTCTCCATTCTGCTTCTCTCTCTCCATGTGCTCTCTCTCTCCATTCTGCTTCTCTCTCTCCATTCTGCTTCTCTCTCTCCATTCTGCTTCTCTCTCCATTCTGCTTCTCTCTCTCCATTCTGATTCTCTCTCCATTCTGCTTCTCTCTCTCTATTCTGCTTCTCTCTCCATTCTGCTTCTCTCTCCATTCTGATTTTCTCTCCATTCTGCTTCTCTCCTTCTGCTTCTCTCTCTCTCATTCTTCTCTCTCTCCATTCTTTCTCTCTCCATTCTGCTTCTCTCTCTCTCCATTCTGCTTCTCTCTCTATTCTGCTTCTCTCCCTCCATCTATTCTGCTTCTCTCTCCATTCTGATTTTCTTCCATTCTGCTCTCCCATTCTGCTTCTCTCTCCATTCTTATCTCTCTCTCTTTTCATTATATATGATTCTCTCTCCATGCTGCTTCTCTATCTCCATTCTGCTTCTCTCTCTCCATTATGCTTCTCTCTCCATTCTGCTTTCTCTCTCATTCTGCTTCTCTCTCTCCATTCTGATTCTCTCTCCATTCTGCTTCTCTCTCCATTCTGATTCTCTCTCCATTCTGCTTCTCTCTCGCCATTCTGCTTCTCTCTCTCCATTCTGCTTCTCTCTCCATTCTGCTTCTCTATCTCCATTCTGCTTCTCTCTTATTCTGCTTCTCTCTCTATTCTCTTCTTTTCTTCTCTCTCTCTCCATTCTGCTTTTCTCTCTCCATTCTGCTTCTTCTCTGCTTATCTCTCCATTCTGCTTCTCTCTCTCCATTCTTCTTTCTCTCTATTCTTTTCTCTCCATCTCTCTATCTGCTTCTCTCTCCATTCTGCTCTCTCTCTCTCTCATTCTGCTTCTCTCTTCTCTTCTCTCTCTCATTATGATTCTCTCTCCATTCTGCTTCTCTCTCTCCATTCTTCTCTCTCTCCATTCTGCTTCTCTCTCTCCCTTTCTCTCTCTCCATTCTGCTTCTCTCTCTTCTTTGCTTCTCTCTCTCTCATTCTTCTCTCTCTCCATTCTTTTCTCTCTCTCTCTTTCTGCTTCTCTCTCTTCTGATTCTCTCTCCATTCTGCTTCTCTCTCCATTCTGATTCTCTCTCTCTGCTCATTCTTCTCTCTTCTCTCTCTCATTCTTCATTCTGCTTCTCTCTCTCCATTCTGCTTCTCTCTCCATTCTGCTTCTCTCTCTCCATTCTTCTCTCTCTCATTCTTCTCTCTCATTCTGCTTTCTCTCTCCATTCTGCTTCTCTCTCTCCATTCTGCTTCTCTCTCTCCATTCTGATACTCTCTCTCTACATTCTGCTTCTCTCTCCATTCTTATTCTCCTCTTTCCATTCTTTTCTCTCTCTCCCTGATTCTCTCTCCATTCTGCTTCTCTCTCATTCTGCTTCTCTCTCTCCATTCTGCTTCTCTCTCTCCATTCTGCTTCTCTCTCTCCATTCTTCTCTCTCTCCATTCTTCTCTCTCTCTTCTGCTTCTCTCTCTCCTTCTCTCTCTCTCTCTCCATTCTGCTTTCTCTCTCTCTCCATTCTGCTTCTCTCTCATTCTGCATTTTCTCTCTCCATTCTGCTTCTCTCTCTCCATTCTGCTTCTCTCTCCATTCTGCTTCTCTCTCCATTCTGCTTCTCTCTCCATCCATTCTCTCTCCATTCCCTTATTTCCCATATATCTTTTCTATATATATATATATATATGATTCTCTCTCCATTCTGCTTCTCTCTCCATTCTGCTTCTCTCTCTCCATTCTGCTATCTCCATTCTGCTTCTCTCTCTATATCTGCTTCTCTCTCTCATTCTGCTATATCTATATTCTGCTTCTCTCTCCATTCTGGTTCTATCTCTCCATTCTGATTCTCTATCCATTCTTTCTTTATCTCTCCATTCCTTTATATATATTCTGCTTCTATATATATTCTGCTTCTCTATATCTCCATTCTGCTTCTCTCTCTCTCCATTTATATTCTCTCTCTCCATTCTGCTTTTTCTCTTTCTCCATTCTGCTTTCTCTCTTCTGCTTTCTCTCTCCATTCTTCTCTCTCTCCATTTCTTCTCTCTCTCTCTCTCATTCTTCCATTCTCTCCATTCTTCTTCTCTCTCTCCATTCTTCTCTCTCTCCATTCTTCTCTCTCTCTCTCTCTCTTCTGCTTCTCTCTCCATTCTGCTTCTCTCTCTCCATTCTGCTTCTCTCTCTCCATTCTTCGCTCTCTCTCTATTCTGATTCTCATCTCCATTCTGATTCTCTCTTTCCATTATTTTCTCTCTCTCCATTCTTCTTCTTTCTCTCCATTCTGATTCTCTCTCTCCTTTCTGATTCTTCTCTCCATTCTGATTCTCTCTCCTTTCTGATTCTCCCTCTCCATTATGGTTTCTCCCCATTATGATTATCTCTTCCATTCTTCTCTCTCTCTCCATTCTGATTCTCTCTCCATTCTTCTCTCTTTCCATTCTGCTTTTCTCTCTCCATTCTGCTTCTCTCTTCTCCATCCATCTCTTGCTTCTTTCTCCATTCTGATTCTCTCTCTCCATTCTTTTCTCTCTCCATTCTGATTCTCTCTCCTTTCTGCTTCTCTCTCTCTTATGGTTTTCTCCCCATTATGATTATCTCTCTCCATTCTGATTCTCTCTCCATTCTTCTCTCTCTATTCTTCTCTCTCCATTCTGCTTCTCTCTCGATTCTGCTTCTCTCTCTCCATTCTCTCTCGCCATTCTGCTTCTCTCTCTATTCTTCTCTCTCTCCATTCTCTCACTCCAGTCTGCTTCTCTCTCTCTATTCTTCTCTCTCTCTCTTCTCTCTCTCTCCATTCTGCTTCTCTCTCCATTCTGCTTCTCTCTCTCTAATTTATTTCTCTCTCTCCATTCTGCTTCTCTCTCCATAGTCTCTCTCATTCTGCTCTCTCTCTCCATTCTGCTTCTCTCTCCATTCTGCTTCTCTCTCTCCATTCTGCTTCTCTCTCCATTCTGATTCTCTCTCCACTTCTGCTTCTCTCTCTCCATTCTGCTCTCTCTCTCACTCTCTTCTCTCCTCCATTCTGCTTCTCTCTCCTTCTGCTCTCTCTCTCTCTCATTCTCTCTCTCTCTCCACTCTCTTCTCTCTCCATTCTGCTTCTCTCTCTCTCATTCTTCTCTCTCTCATTCTTCTCTCTCTCCATTCGATTCTCTCTCCACTCTCTGCTTCTCTCTCTATTCTTCTCTCTCTCTATTCTGCTTCTCTCTCACTCTCTTCTCTCTCTCCACTCTCTCTCTCCATTCTGCTTCTCTCTCTACTCTTCTCTCTCTCCATTCTCTCTCTCCTCTCTCTTCTCTCTCTCTCATTCTTCTCTCCCTCTCTCTCTCTCTCTCCACTCTGCTCTCTCTCCATTCTGCTTCTCTCTCTCTCATTCTCTCTCTCTCTCCATCTCTGCTTCTCTCTCTCATTCTTCTCTCTCTCCATTCTTCTCTCTCTCTCCATTCTGCTCTCTCTCTCATTCTTCTCTCTCTCTCTTCTCTCTCTCATTCTGCTTCTCTCTCTCTCATTCTGCTTCTCTCTCTTCTCGCTCTTCTCTCTACTCATTCTCTCTCTCTCTTCTCCTTCTCTCTCCATCTCTGCTCTCTCTCTCTCCTCTCTCTCTCTCTCCACTCTGCTCTCTCTCTCTCATCTCTGCTTCTCTCTCTCCATTCTGCTCTCTCTCCTTCTCTTCTCTCTCTCTCTCTCTCTCTCATCTCTCTCTCTCTCTCCTCTCTGCTCTCTCTCTCTCTCATTCTGCTCTCTCTCTCCATTCTGCTTCTCTCTCTCTCTCTCTGCTTCTCTCTCCATTCTGCTCTCTCTCTCCATTCTGCTCTCTCTCTCCATTCTGCTTCTCTCTCATCTCTGCTTCTCTCTCTCATTCTGCTTCTCCTCTCTATAAAACTTTCTGCTTTTCTCTCCATTCTGCTTCTCTCTCTCTTCTGATTCTCTCTCTTCTGCTTCTTCTCTCCATTCTTGGCTTCTCTCTCTCCATTCTGCTTCTCTCTCTCCATTATTCTTCTCTCTCTCCATTCTGCTCTCCTCTCTCCATTCTGCTTCTCTCTCTCCATTCTGCTTCTCTCTCTCAATTCTGATACTCTCTAATACATTCTGCTTCTCTCTCCATTCATATTCCCTCTTTCCATTCTTTTCTCTCTCCATTCTGATTCTCTCTCTCATTCTTAGCTCTCTCTCCATTCTGCTTCTCTCTCTCCATTTAGCTTCTCTCTCCATTCTGCTTCTCTCTCTCATTCTTCTCTCTCCATTCTTCTCTCTCTCCATCTCTCTCATTCTTCTCTCTCATTCTGCTTCTCTCTCTCCATTCTGCTTCTCTCTCCATTCTGCTCTCTCTTCTCCTCCATTCTTCTCTCTCTCCATTCTTCTCTCTCTCCATTCTGCTTCTCTCTCTCCATTCTGCTTCTCTCTCATTCTGCTCTCTCTCTCATTCTGCTTCTCTCTCTCTCATTCTGTCTCTCTCCATTCTGCTTCTCTCTCTCCATTCTGCTTCTCTCTCTCATTCTGCTCTCTCTCTCCATTCTCTTCTCTCTCCATTCTGCTTCTCTCTCTCATTCTGCTTCTCTCTCTCCATTCTTCTCTCTCTCCATTCTTCTCTCTCTCTCATTCTGCTCTCTCTCTCCATTCTGCTTCTCTCTCTCTCATTCTGCTCTCTCTCTCTCTCTCATTCTGCTTCTCTCTCTCTCCATTCTGCTCTCTCTCCATTCTGCTTCTCTCTCTCATTCTGCTTCTCTCTCCATTCTGCTTCTCTCTCTCCATTCTGCTTCTCTCCTCCATTCTGCTTCTCTCTCTCCATTCTGCTCTCTCTCTCCATTCTGCTTCTCTCTCTCCATTCTGATCTCTCTCTCCATTCTGCTCTCTCTCTCTCCATTCTGCTTCTCTCTCCATTCTGCTTCTCTCTCCATTCTGCTTCTCTCTCCATTCTGCTCTCTCTCTCTCCATGCTGCTTCTCTCTCTCCATGCTGCTTCTCTATCTCCATTCTGCTTCTCTCTCTCCATTATGATTCTCTCTCCATTCTTCTCTCTCTCCATTCTGCTTCTCTCTCTCCATTCTGCTTCTCTCTCTCATTCTGCTTTTCTCTCCATTCTGCTTCTCTCTCCATTCTGATTTTCTCTCCATTCTCTCTCTCCATTCTGATTCTCTCTCTCCATTCTTCTCTCTCTCCATTCTTTTCTCTCTCCATTCTGATTCTCTCTCCATTCTGCTTCTCTCTCTCCATTCTGCTTCTCTCCCTCCATTCTGCTTCTCTCTCCATTCTGCTTCTCTCTCTCCATTCTGATTCTCGCTCCATTCTGCTTCTCTCTCCATTCTGCTTCTCTCTCATTCTGCTTCTCTCTCTCCATGCCGCTCTCTCTCTCCATGCTGCTTCTCTATCTCCATTCTGCTTCTCTCTCTCCATTATGATTCTCTCTCCATTCTGCTTCTCTCTCTCCATTCTGCTTCTCTCTCTCCATTCTGCTTTTCTCTCCATTCTGCTTCTCTCTCCATTCTGATTTTCTCTCCATTCTTCTCTCTCTCTCATTCTGATTCTCTCTCTCCATTCTTCTCTCTCTCCATTCTTTTCTCTCTCCATTCTGATTCTCTCTCCATTCTGCTTCTCTCTCTCTCATTCTTCTCTCTCTCCATTCTTCTCTCTCTCCATTCGTTCTCTCTCCATTCTGCTTCTCTCTCTATTCTTCTCTCTCTCCATTCTGCTTCTCTCTCCATTCTGCTTCTCTCTCTCCATTCTCTCTACGTCATTCTGCTTCTCTCTCTATTCTTCTCTCTCTCCATTCTCTCTCTCCAGTCTGCTTCTCTCTCTCTATTCTTCTCTCTCTCTCTTCTCTCTCTCATTCTGCTTCTCTCTCCATTCTGCTTCTCTCTCTCTATTCTTCTCTCTCTCCATTCTGCTTCTCTCTCTCCATTCTTCTCTCTCTCCATTCTTCTCTCTCTCCATTCTCTTCTCTCTCTCCATTCTTCTCTCTCTCCATTCTTCTCTCTCTCATTCTGCTTCTCTCTCTCTCCATTCTGCTTCTCTCTCCATTCTGCTTTTCTCTCTACATTCTGCTTCTCTCTCAATTCTGCTTCTCTCTCCATTCTGCTTCTCTCTCTCCATTTTGCTTCTCTCTCCATTCTGCTTCTCTCTCTCCATTCTTCTCTCTCTCCATTCTTCTCTCTCTCCATTCTGCTTCTCTCTCTCCATTCTGCTTCTCTCTCTCCATTCTGCTTCTCTCTCTCTCCATTCTGCTTCTCTCTCTCTCCATTCTGCTTCTCTCTCCATTCTGCATTTTCTCTCTCCATTCTGCTTCTCTCTCCATTCTGCTTCTCTCTCCATTCTGCTTCTCTCTCCATTCTGCTTCTCTCTCTCCATTCTGCTTCTCTCTCTCCATTCTTCTCTCTCTCCATTCTTCTCTCTCTCCATTCTGCTTCTCTCTCCATTCTGCTTCTCTCTCTCCATTCTGCTTCTCTCTCTCTCCATTCTGCTTCTCTCTCTCTCCATTCTGCTTTTCTCTCTCCATTCTGCTTCTCTCTCCATTCTGCTTCTCTCTCTCCATTCTGTCTCTCTCTCTATTCTGCTTCTCTCTCTCATTCTGCTTCTCTCTCCATTCTGCTTCTCTCTCTCCATTCTGCTTCTCTCTCATTCTGCTTCTCTCTCTCCATTCTGCTTCTCTCCTCCATTCTGCTTCTCTCTCTCCATTCTGCTTCTCTCTCCATTCTGCTTCTCTCTCTCCATTCTGATTCTCTCTCCATTCTGCTTCTCTCTCTCCATTCTGCTTCTCTCTCCATTCTGCTTCTCTCTCCATTCTGCTTCTCTCTCTCCATGCTGCTTCTCTCTCTCCATTCTAGCTTCTCTCTCTCCATTCTGCTTCTCTCTCTCCATTATGATTCTCTCTCCATTCTTCTCTCTCTCCATTCTGCTTCTCTCTCTCCATTCTGCTTCTCTCTCTCCATTCTGCTTTCTCTCCATTCTGCTTCTCTCTCCATTCTGATTTTCTCTCCATTCTCTCTCTCCATTCTGATCTCTCTCTCCATTCTCTCTCTCTCCATTCTTTTCTCTCTCCATTCTGATTCTCTCTCCATTCTGCTTCTCTCTCTCCATTCTGCTTCTCTCCCTCCATTCTGCTTCTCTCTCCATTCTGCTTCTCTCTCTCCATTCTGATTCTCGCTCCATTCTGCTTCTCTCTCCATTCTGCTTCTCTCTCCATTCTGCTTCTCTCTCTCCATGCCGCTTCTCTCTCTCCATGCTGCTTCTCTATCTCCATTCTGCTTCTCTCTCTCCATTATGATTCTCTCTCCATTCTGCTTCTCTCTCTCCATTCTGCTTCTCTCTCTCCATTCTGCTTTTCTCTCCATTCTGCTTCTCTCTCTCTCCATTCTGCTTCTCTCTCTCTCTCATTCTGCTTCTCTCTCCATTCTGCTTCTCTCTCTCCATTCTGCTTCTCTCTCTCCATTCTGCTTCTCTCTCCATTCTGCTTCTCTCTCCATTCTGCTTCTCTCTCTCCATTCTGATTCTCTCTCCATTCTGCTTCTCTCAATCCATTCTGCTTCTCTCTCTCCATTCTGCTTCTCTCTCCATTCTGCTTCTCTCTCCATTCTGCTTCTCTCTCTCTATTCTTCTCTCTCTCCATTCTGCTTCTCTCTCTCCATTCTTCTCTCTCTCTCCATTCTTCTCTCTCTCCATTCTGCTTCTCTCTCTCCATTCTCTCTCTCTCTCCATTCTTTTCTCTCTCCATTCTGCTTCTCTCTCTCTCCATTCTGCTCTCTCTCTCCATTCTGCTTTTCTCTCTCCATTCTGCTTCTCTCTCAATTCTGCTTCTCTCTCCATTCTGCTTCTCTCTCTCCATTCTGCTTCTCTCTCCATTCTGCTTCTCTCTCTCCATTCTTCTCTCTCTCCATTCTTCTCTCTCTCCATTCTGCTTCTCTCTCTCCATTCTGCTTCTCTCTCTCCATTCTGCTTCTCTCTCTCTCCATTCTGCTTCTCTCTCTCTCATTCTGCTTCTCTCTCCATTCTGCTTCTCTCTCTCCATTCTGCTTCTCTCTCTCCATTCTGCTTCTCTCTCCATTCTGCTTCTCTCTCCATTCTGCTTCTCTCTCTCATTCTGATTCTCTCTCCATTCTGCTTCTCTCTCTCCATTCTGCTTCTCTCTCTCCATTCTGCTTCTCTCTCCATTCTGCTTCTCTCTCTCCATTCTGCTTCTCTCTCTCTCCATTCTGCTTCTCTCTCTCTCCATTCTGCTTTTCTCACTCCATTCTGCTTCTCTCTCCATTCTGCTTCTCTCTCTCCATTCTTCTCTCTCTCTATTCTGCTTCTCTCTAACTCCATTCTGCTTCTCTCTCCATTCTGCTTTTCTCTCTCCATTCTGCTTCTCTCTCCATTCTGCTTCTCTCTCTCCATTCTGCTTCTCTCACTCCATTCTGCTTCTCTCTCTCCATTCTGCTTCTCTCTCCATTCTGCTTCTCTCTCTCCATTCTGATTCTCTCTCCATTCTGCTTCTCTCTCTCCATTCTGCTTCTCTCTCCATTCTGCTTCTCTCTCCATTCTGCTTCTCTCTCTCCATGCTGCTTCTCTCTCTCCATGCTGCTTCTCTATCTCCATTCTGCTTCTCTCTCTCCATTATGATTCTCTCTCCATTCTTCTCTCTCTCCATTCTGCTTCTCTCTCTCCATTCTGCTTCTCTCTCTCCATTCTGCTTTTCTCTCCATTCTGCTTCTCTCTCCATTCTGATTTTCTCTCCATTCTCTCTCTCCATTCTGATTCTCTCTCTCCATTCTTCTCTCTCTCCATTCTTTTCTCTCTCCATTCTGATTCTCTCTCCATTCTGCTTCTCTCTCTCCATTCTGCTTCTCTCCCTCCATTCTGCTTCTCTCTCCATTCTGCTTCTCTCTCTCCATTCTGATTCTCGCTCCATTCTGCTTCTCTCTCCATTCTGCTTCTCTCTCCATTCTGCTTCTCTCTCTCCATGCCGCTTCTCTCTCTCCATGCTGCTTCTCTATCTCCATTCTGCTTCTCTCTCTCCATTATGATTCTCTCTCCATTCTGCTTCTCTCTCTCCATTCTGCTTCTCTCTCTCCATTCTGCTTTTCTCTCCATTCTGCTTCTCTCTCCATTTTGATTTTCTCTCCATTCTTTTCTCTCTCCATTCTGATTCTCTCTCTCCATTCTTCTCTCTCTCCATTCTTTTCTCTCTCCATTCTGATTCTCTCTCCATTCTGCTTCTCTCTCTCTATTCTTCTCTCTCTCCATTCTTTTCTCTCTCCATTCGGATTCTCTCTCCATTCTGCTTCTCTCTCTATTCTTCTCTCTCTCCATTCTGCTTCTCTCTCCATTCTGCTTCTCTCTCTCCATTCTCTCTCGCCATTCTGCTTCTCTCTCTATTCTTCTCTCTCTCCATTCTCTCTCTCCAGTCTGCTTCTCTCTCTCTATTCTTCTCTCTCTCTCTTCTCTCTCTCCATTCTGCTTCTCTCTCCATTCTGCTTCTCTCTCTCTATTCTTCTCTCTCTCCATTCTGCTTATCTCTCTCCATTCTTCTCTCTCTCCATTCTTCTCTCTCTCCATTCTGCTTCTCTCTCTCCATTCTTCTCTCTCTCCATTCTTTTCTCTCTCCATTCTGCTTCTCTCTCTCTCCATTCTGCTTCTCTCTCCATTCTGCTTTTCTCTCTACATTCTGCTTCTCTCTCAATTCTGCTTCTCTCTCCATTCTGCTTCTCTCTCTCCATTCTGCTTCTCTCTCCATTCTGCTTCTCTCTCTCCATTCTTCTCTCTCTCCATTCTTCTCTCTCTCCATTCTGCTTCTCTCTCTCCATTCAGCTTCTCTCTCTCCATTCTGCTTCTCTCTCTCTCCATTCTGCTTCTCTCTCTCTCCATTCTGCTTCTCTCTCCATTCTGCTTCTCTCTCTCCATTCTGCTTCTCTCTCTCCATTCTGCTTCTCTCTCCATTCTGCTTCTCTCTCCATTCTGCTTCTCTCTCTCCATTCTGATTCTCTCTCCATTCTGCTTCTCTCTCTCCATTCTGCTTCTCTCTCTCCATTCTGCTTCTCTCTCCATTCTGCTTCTCTCTCTCCATTCTGCTTCTCTCTCTCTCCATTCTGCTTCTCTCTCTCTCCATTCTGCTTTTCTCACTCCATTCTGCTTCTCTCTCCATTCTGCTTCTCTCTCTCCATTCTTCTCTCTCTCTATTCTGCTTCTCTCTAACTCCATTCTGCTTCTCTCTCCATTCTGCTTTTCTCTCTCCATTCTGCTTCTCTCTCCATTCTGCTTCTCTCTCTCCATTATGATTCTCTCTCCATTCTGCTTCTCTCTCTCCATTCTTCTCTCTCTCCATTCTGCTTCTCTCTCTCCTTTCTGCTTTTCTCTCCATTCTGCTTCTCTCTCTCCATTCTGATTCTCTCTCCATTCTGCTTCTCTCTCCATTCTGATTCTCTCGCCATTCTGCTTCTCTCTCTCCATTCTGCTTCTCTCTCTCCATTCTGCTTCTCTCTCTCCATTCTGCTTCTCTCTCTCCATTATTCTTCTCTCTCCATTCTGCTTCTCTCTCTCCATTCTGCTTCTCTCTCTCCATTCTGCTTCTCTCTCTCCATTCTGATCTCTCTCTCCATTCTGCTTCTCTCTCATTCGTATTCCTCTTTCCATTCTTTTCTCTCTCCATTCTGATTCTCTCTCCATTCTGCTTCTCTCTCTCATTCTGCTTCTCTCTCTCCATTCTGCTTCTCTCTCTCTCCATTCTGCTTCTCTCTCTCTCCATTCTGCTTCTCTCTCCATTCTGCTTTTCTCTCTCCATTCTGCTTCTCTCTCCATTCTGCTTCTCTCTCCATTCTGCTTCTCTCTCTCCATTCTGCTTCTCTCTCTCCATTCTGCTTCTCTCTCCATTCTGCTTCTCTCTCTCCATTCTGATTCTCTCTCCATTCTGCTTCTCTCTCTCCATTCTGCTTCTCTCTCTCCATTCTGCTTCTCTCTCCATTCTGCTTCTCTCTCTCCATTCTGCTTCTCTCTCTCTCCATTCTGCTTCTCTCTCTCTCCATTCTGCTTTTCTCACTCCATTCTGCTTCTCTCTCCATTCTGCTTCTCTCTCTCCATTCTTCTCTCTCTCTATTCTGCTTCTCTCTCTCTCCATTCTGCTTCTCTCTCCATTCTGCTTTTCTCTCTCCATTCTTCTCTCTCTCCATTCTGCTTCTCTCTCTCCATTCTTCTCTCTCTCCATTCTTCTCTCTCTCCATTCTGCTTCTCTCTCTCCATTCTTCTTCTCTCTCAATTCTGCTTCTCTCTCCATTCTGCTTCTCTCTCTCCATTCTGCTTCTCTCTCCATTCTGCTTCTCTCTCTCCATTCTTCTCTCTCTCCATTCTTCTCTCTCTCCATTCTGCTTCTCTCTCTCCATTCTGCTTCTCTCTCTCCATTCTGCTTCTCTCTCTCTCCATTCTGCTTCTCTCTCTCTCCATTCTGCTTCTCTCTCCATTCTGCATTTTCTCTCTCCATTCTGCTTCTCTCTCCATTCTGCTTCTCTCTCTCCATTCTGCTTCTCTCTCTCCATTCTGCTTCTCTCTCTCCATTCTGCTTCTCTCTCCATTCTGCTTCTCTCTCTCCATTCTGATTCTCTCTCCATTCTGCTTCTCTCTCTCCATTCTGCTTCTCTCTCTCCATTCTGCTTCTCTCTCCATTCTGCTTCTCTCTCTCCATTCTGCTTCTCTCTCTCTCCATTCTGCTTCTCTCTCTCTCCATTCTGCTTTTCTCACTCCATTCTGCTTCTCTCTCCATTCTGCTTCTCTCTCTCCATTCTTCTCTCTCTCTATTCTGCTTCTCTCTCTCTCTATTCTGCTTCTCTCTCCATTCTGCTTTTCTCTCTCCATTCTGCTTCTCTCTCCATTCTGCTTCTCTCTCTCCATTATGATTCTCTCTCCATTCTGCTTCTCTCTCTCCATTCTTCTCTCTCTCCATTCTGCTTCTCTCTCTCCTTTCTGCTTTTCTCTCCATTCTGCTTCTCTCTCTCCATTCTGCTTCTCTCTCCATTCTGCTTCTCTCTCCATTCTGATTCTCTCTCCATTCTGCTTCTCTCTCTCCATTCTCCTTCTCTCTCTCCCTTCTGCTTCTCTCTCTCCATTCTGCTTCTCTCTCCATTCTGCTTCTCTCTCTCCATTCTGCTTCTCTCTCTCTCCATTCTGCTTCTCTCTCTCTCCATTCTGCTTTTCTCACTCCATTCTGCTTCTCTCTCCATTCTGCTTCTCTCTCTCCATTCTTCTCTCTCTCTCATTCTGCTTCTCTCTCTCTCATTCTGCTTCTCTCTCCATTCTGCTTTTCTCTCTCCATTCTGCTTCTCTCTCCATTCTGCTTCTCTCTCTCCATTATGATTCTCTCTCCATTCTGCTTCTCTCTCTCCATTCTTCTCTCTCTCCATTCTGCTTCTCTCTCTCCTTTCTGCTTCTCTCTCCATTCTGCTTCTCTCTCTCCATTCTGATTCTCTCTCCATTCTCTCTCTCTCCATTCTGATTCTCTCCCATTCTGCTTCTCTCTCTCCATTCTGCTTCTCTCTCCATTCTGCTTCTCTCTCTCCTTATGATTCTCTCTCCATCTCTCTCTCTCCATTCTTCTCTCTCTCATTCTGCTCTCTCTCTCCTTTCTGCTTTTCTCTCCATTCTGCTTCTCTCTCTCCATTCTGCTTCTCTCTCCATTCTGCTTTCTCTCTCTCATTCTGATTCTCTCTCCATTCTGCTTCTCTCTCGCCATTCTGCTTCTCTCTCTCCATTCTGCTTCTCTCTCTCCATTCTGCTTCTCTCTCTCCATTCTTCTCTCTCTCTCCATTCTGCTTCTCTCTCTCCATTCTGCTTCTCTCTCTCCATTCTGCTTCTCTCTCTCATTCTGATACTCTCTCTCCATTCTGCTTCTCTCTCCATTCTTATTCTCTCTTTCCATTCTTTTCTCTCTCCATTCTGATTCTCTCTCCATTCTGCTTCTCTCTCCATTCTGCTTCTCTCTCTCCATTCTGCTTCTCTCTCTCCATTCTTCTCTCTCTCTCATTCTTCTCTCTCTCCATTCTGCTTCTCTCTCTCCATTCTGCTTCTCTCTCTCCATTCTGCTTCTCTCTCTCTCTCATTCTGCTTCTCTCTCTCTCTCATTCTGCTCTCTCTCCATTCTGCATTTTCTCTCTCCATTCTGCTCTCTCTCTCCATCTCTTCTCTCTCTCTCATTCTTCTCTCTCTCCATTCTGCTCTCTCTCTCTCCATTCTATTCTCTCTCTCCATTCTTTCTCTCTCTCCATTCTGATTCTCTCTCTCATTCTGCTTCTCTCTCCATTCTGCTTCTCTCTCTCCATTCTGCTTCTCTCTCTCATTCTGCTTCTCTCTCTCCATTCTGCTTCTCTCTCTCCATTCTGCTTCTCTCTCTCATTCTGCTTCTCTCTCCATCTCTGTTCTCTCTCTCCATTCTGATTCTCTCTCCATTCTGCTTCTCTCTCTCCATTCTGCTTCTCTCTCTCATTCTGCTTCTCTCTCCATCTCTGCTTCTCTCTCTCCATTCTGCTTCTCTCTCTCTCCATTCTGCTTCTCTCTCTCTCCATTCTGCTTTCTCTCTCCATTCTGCTCTCTCTCCATTCTGCTCTCTCTCTCTCCATTCTTCTCTCTCTCTATTCTGCTCTCTCTCTCTCTCCATTCTGCTTCTCTCTCTCCATTCTGCTTCTCTCTCTCTCATTCTTCTCTCTCTCCATTCTGCTCTCTCTCCATTCTTCTCTCTCTCTCATTCTTCTCTCTCTCCATTCTGCTTCTCTCTCTCCATTCTGCTCTCTCTCTCTCCATTCTT
>NW_026287827.1:0-5359 GCF_023373465.1 Oncorhynchus keta | reverse complement strand
CCGTAACCATTACATTTACATTTAATTTAATTTACACCTCTTTAAGGAATACCTAGGATAGGATAAGTAATCCTTCTCACCCCCTTAAAAGATTTAGATGCACTATTGTGTAAAGTGGCTGTTCCACTGGATGTCATGAGTGAATGCACCAATTTGTAAGTCGCTCTGGATAAGAGCGTCTGCTAAATGACTTAAATGTAATGTAACCATAAAGCATTTGTTTCCCCCAGAACATCTAAAGGAAGTTTGTTCTGGAAGTGTCTGAATCTGAAGATACATGTCTTTAACCCCTTATTTATGTCACTAAAGTCTTTCCACATTTTGTTACGTTACAGCCTTATTCTACAATGGATTAAAAAAATACAAATCCTCATCAATCTACAATACCCTGTAATGACATCACAATACCCCATAATGACAAAGAGTAAACAAGTTTGGAGAAAAAAATTCACATTTATGAAAAAAACAGAAATACCTTATTTACATAAGTATTCAGTCCCTTTGCTATGAGACTTGAAATTGAGCTCCAGGTGCATACTGTTTCCATTCATCATCGTTGAGATGTTTCTGCAATTTGATTGGAGTCCTCCTATGGTCAATTCTGAGTGCTGCATCAGATGACCTGGCCTCAACCCAATTGAGAGGGATGAATTGGACCACAGAGTGAAGGAAAAGCAGCCAACAACTGTTCAGCATATGGGAACTCCTTCAAGACTGTTGGAAAAGCATTCCAGGTGAAACTGGTTGAGAGAATGCCAGAGTGTGCAAAGCTGTCATCAAGGCAAGGGTGGCTACTTTGAAAAAATCTAAAATATATTTTTAATTGTTTAACACTTTATTCATTACTACATGATTCCATATGTATTATTTCAAGGTTTTGATGTCTTCACTATAATTCTACAATGTAGAAAATTGTAAAAAATAAAGAAAAACCCTTCAATGACTAGATGTGTCAAAATGTTGACTGATACTGTATATCTCTTGAATGTTTTGCATTCAGTTACTCTGGGATGACCAGTTCTGCTCTTTTATTGAGGATCTAGTCTAGTTTTTGGGATAGGGGCAGCATTTTCACTTTTGGATGAATAACGTGCCCAAGTGAACTACTCCTACTCTGTCCCAGATGCTAATACACTGCTCAAAAAAATAAAAAAAATAAGGGAACACTTAAAAACACTATGTAACTCCAAGTCAAATATAAATATGCGCATTGCTCCAGACAAAACATATATGTATTGTGTAACACAGTGTCTATAGAGTGTCATCTGATGAAGATCATCAAAAGGTTAATGATTAATTTGATCTATATTTCTGCTTTTTGTAAGATCCTATATTGGCTGGAAAAATGGCTGTGTTTTCGACTTTGGCGGTGATCTAACATAATCATATGTTGTGCTTTAGCTGTAAAGCATTTTTTAAATCGGACATGATGGGTAGATTAACAAGATGTGTATCTTTCATTTGCTGTATTGGACTTGTTAATGTGTGAAAGTTACATATTTTTAAAAAAAGAAAAAAAATGAATTTCGCGTGCTGCCTTTTCAGCGGAATGTTGTTGAGGTGTTCTAGCGGAACCCTGCGCTAGATAGGTTAAACCTCATAGGAAGACAGTTTTATCATGTGGAGGTTTCATTCAGGTCTCTGTTTAACTAGAAACTGTTTGTCTTTGACAGGAGAGAAACCAGACTCTCACTCTGACAGGGAAGAGTCCTTCAGGGAACCAGACCCAGACGCCCAAATCAGCGAGACAACACCACTGCTCCCACTGTGAAAATAGTTTTTGCTGGTCAGGGAACCTAAAACTGCATGAGAGGACACACAGGAGAAAAGCATTTCCAATATTCCCAGTGTGGAAAGAGTTTTGCCGTGTTAGCTAACCTGAAAGGCATGAAATAATACACACAGGATAAAAAAGCCTTATCACTGTTCCCACTGTGGAATGAGTTTTATTCAGTTATGGGACCAACAAGCTCATGAGAGGACACACAGGAGAAAAGCCTTTCCAATGTTCCCAGTGTGGAAAGAGTTTTTACTCAGATAGGGCACCTAAAAGCTCATGAGAGGACACACAGGGAAAGCATTTTCTATTTTCCCAGTGTGGAAAGGGTTTTATCTGGTTAAGGAGCCTGAATGAACATAAGAGGACACACACTAAAAGCCCTACCACCTCTCTCTCTCTGTGTAGAAGGACATTTTCCCAGTCAGAGAACCTGAAATCACATGAGAGAATAGAAAGGCTGTATTCCTACTTATATTTTTGACTGAGAATAAGGTCCCACAGTTGACAATGCACGTCAGAGCAAACACCAAGCAATGAGGTCGAAGAAATTGTCCGTAGAGCCTTAGAGAGACAGGATTGCGATGAGGCACAAATCTTTTTGGAGTTTGCCAAAAGGCACCTAAAGACTCTCAGACCATCAGAAACAAGATTATCTGGTCTGATGAAACTCTTTGGCTTGAATGCCTGGCGTAAACCTGCCTCCCTACGGTGAAGCATGGTGGTGGCATCGTGCTGTGAGGATGTTTTTCAGTGTCAGGGACTGGATTACTAGTCAGGATCAAGGAAAGATGGATGGAGCAAAGTACAGATATATCCCTTGATGAAACCTGCTCCAGAACTACTGACTCACCTTGCAACAGGACAATGACCCTAAGCACGCAGCCAAAACATCCAGGAGTTGCTTCGGGACAAGTCTCTGAATGTCCTTGAGTGGCCCAGCCAGAGCCCGGACTTGAACCCATTGGAACATCTCTGGAGAGACCTGAAAATAGCTGTTTAGTGAAGCTCCCCATCCAACCTGACAAAGCTTGAGAGGACCTGCAGAGAAGAATGGGAGAAACTCCCAAATACAGGTGTGCCAAACTTGTAGCGTCATACCCAAGAAGACCTCGAGGCTGTACTTGCTGCCATAGGTTCTTCAATAGAGTACGTGGGTAAAGGGTCTGAATACTTTTATGTATGTAATATTGATGTTTTTTATTTTTGTATAAATTTGCCAACATTTCTAAAAACCTGTTTTTGATTTTGTTATCATGGGGGTAGTGTGTGTAGATTGATTAGGAAATAAAACAATTTAATCAATTTTAGAACAAGGCTGTAACGTCACAAAATGTGGAAAAAGTCAAGTGATCTGAATACTTTTGGAATGCACTGTACGCAAAAATATGCGTGCGTCATTTTCACACAAAAGTTAACGTAAGAATGTTCTCACCTCCCCGCAAACTTTCATAAAACTAGTGTTGTCACGCTACCACATTTGACTTCGATACTGATGCCAGGTTTAGTACCATAACGTTCAATACCGAGATTATACTCAACACCAAATGACATGATACCACGTCTGTAACGCTTGAAGAGTGATGGGTGTGGAGTCAGGCGCAGAGAGCAGAAGATTCGAGGGGAAAATTTAATGTCCAAAAACCAGGAACACGTACAAATGGGTGAAGCCAAAACACAGGCGCAAACTCAACCAAGGACCACTGGTAATAATAACCCGGACAAAGAAAACCAACAATAAACAATACACTTCTTACGTACATAGCAACAAGCCCGCACAAACACACACGGGCTAATCTAATTTAAATAATACCAACGCAAAACCCCCAACAAGGAACAGGCGAAAACCATTCGACAAAACCACAGTAGACCGGCGACCACGAGCGCCACCCGAACAGGAAGGGGAGCCACCTTCGGTGATATTCGTGACAACGTCGACATTAATTAAATATATTAACTAAAGCCACTGGGATTTATATATAAATATAGTGTATTAACTAAAGGGCTTTATATATAAATATAGTGTATTAACTAAAGGGCTTTATATATAAATATAGTGTATTAACTAAAGGGCTTTATATATAAATATAGTGTATTAATAACTAAAGGGCTTTATATATAAATATAGTGTATTAGCTAAAGGGCTTTATATATAAATATAGTGTATTAACTAAATGGCTTTATATATAAATATAGTGTATTAATAACTAAAGGGCTTTTTACATAAATAAAGTGAAGTAAAGGGCTTTATATATACTTATAGTGTATTAGCTAAAGGGCTTTATATATAAATATAGTGTATTAACTAAAGGGCTTTATATATAAATATATATAAAATGTATATATTATTTATATATAAATATGTATATACATCTTATATATATTTATATATAAAATGTATATAATATTATTTATATATAAATGTATATACATATTTATATATAAATATGTATATACATTTTATATATAAATATATAAATGTATATATATTATTTATATAAATATGTATATACATTTTATATTTATATATAAATGTATATACATTTATATATAAATATGTATATACATTTTATATATAAATATGTATATACATTTTATAATTTATATATAAAATATATACATATTTTATATAAAATATGTATATATTATATTTTATATAAATATAAATTATATAAATATATATAAATATATGTAAATGTATATATGGCCATATAATTTATATAAAAGTGTATATATATATTTTATATATATATATAAATGTATGTAAAGTATATATACATTTAATTATATATAAATATGCATATAATTATATATAAATATATACATTTAATTATATATAAAATATATAAAATGACATAATTATATATAAATATATGTATACATTTTATGTTACTTATATTATGTACATACATACTATACATAAAATGATATACATATTTATATATAAATATGTATATTACTCTTTATATATAAATATAGTGTATTAACTAAAGCCACTGTGCTTTATATATAAATATAGTGTGTTAACTAAAGGGCTTTATATATAAATATAGTCTGTTAACTAAAGGGCTTTATATATAAATATTGTGTATTAACTAAAGGGCTGTATATATAAATATAGTGTATTAACTAAAGGGCTTTATACATAAATATAGTGTATTAACTAAAGCCACTGTGCTTTATATATAAATATAGTGTGTTAACTAAAGGGCTTTATATATAAATATAGTGTGTTAACTAAAGGGCTTTATATATAAATATCGTGTATTTAATAAAGCCACTGAGCTTTATATATATATATTTTTAACTATGTTGATAACTGGTAGAACAAATAAACTTAAAATAAATATATTCTATATTATGTTCTATATGATATATTCTATTATATATTATATATTCTGTTATATATTATGTTCTATGTTACATATTCTATTCTATATTATATATTATATTCTATATTCTATATTATGTTACATATTATGTTCTATATTATATATTCTATTCTATGTTCTGTTATATATTATACATTATGTTCTATATTATATATTATATTATATATTATGTTCTATGTTATATATACTG
>NW_026287826.1:0-5717 GCF_023373465.1 Oncorhynchus keta | reverse complement strand
CAACTGTATCATTACAACTGTATCAAAGTACATTACAACTGTATCATTACAACTGTATCAAAGTACATTACAACTGTATCATTACAACTGTATCATTACAACTGTATCATTACAACTGTATCAATGTACATTACAACTGTATCATTACAACAGTATCATTACAACTGTATCAAAGTACATTACAACTGTATCATTACAACTGTATCATTACAACAGTATCATTACAACTGTATCAAAGTGCATTACAACTGTATCAATGTATATTACAACTGTATCATTACAACTGTATCATTACAACTGTATCATTACAACTGTATCAATGTGCATTACAACTGTATCATTACATCTGTATCATTACAACTGTATCATTACAACTATATCAATGTACATTACAACTGTATCATTACAACTGTATCAATGTACATTACAACTGTGTCATTACAACTGTATCAAAGTACATTACAACTGTATCATTACAACTGTATAAAAGTACATTACAACTGTATCATTGCAACTGTATCAAAGTGCATTCCAACTGTATCATTCCAACTGTATCATGCCAACTGTATCATTACAACTGTATCATTACAACTGTATCAATGTACATTACAACTGTATCATTACAACTGTATCAATGTACATTACAACTGTATCATTACAACTGTATCATTACAACTGTATCAATGTACATTACAACTGTATCATTACAACTGTATCAATGTACATTACAACTCTATCATTACAACTGTATCATTACAACTGTATCATTACAACTGTATCATTGCAACTGTATCAAAGTGCATTACAACTGTATCATTACAACTGTATCATGACAACTGTATCATTACAACTGCATCATTACAACTGTATCATTACAACTGTATCAATGTACATTACAACTGTATCATTACAACTGTATCATTACAACTGTATCAATGTACATTACAACTGTATCATTGCAACTGTATCAAAGTGCATTACAACTGTATCATTCCAACTGTATCATGACAACTGTATCATTACAACTGTATCATTACAACTGTATCAATGTACATTACAACTGTATCATTACAACTGTATCAATGTACATTACAACTGTATCATTACAACTGTATCAAGTACATTACAACTGTATCAATGTACATTACAACTGTATCATTACAACTGTATCATTACAATCATCAATGTACATTACTACTGTATCATTACAACTGTATCAAAGTACATTACAACTGTATCATTACAACTGTATCATTACAACTGTATCAAAGTGCACATAACTGTATCATTACAACTGTATCATTGCAACTGTATCAAAGTGCATTACAACTGTATCATTACAACTGTATCATTACAACTGTATCAATGTACATTACAACTGTATCATTACAACTGTATCGTACATAACAAATATATCATTACAACTGTATCAATTTACATTACAACTGTATCATTACAACTGTATCATTACAACTGTATCATTACATTACAACTGTATCATTACAACTGTATCAATGTACATTACATACAACTGTATCATTACAACGTATCATTACAACTGTATCATTACAACTATCAATGTACATTACAACTGTATCATTACACCGTATCAATGTACATTACAACTGTATCATTACAACTGTATCAATGTACATATCATAAACTGTATCAATATCATTACAACTGTATCAATTTACAACTGTATCAACTGTGCATTAACTGTATCATTACAACTGTATCAAAGTACATTACAATGTATCATTACAACTGTATCACAGTACATTACAACTGTATCATTACAACGTATCATTACAACTGCACACACAACATTACAACTGTATCAAAACTGTACATTACAACTGTATCATTACATTACTGTATTATTACAAAGTACATTACAACTGTATCATTGCAACTGTATCAAAGTGCATTACAACTGTATCATTACAACTGTATCAATTATTACAACTGTATCATTACATCTGTATCATTACAACTGTATCATTACAACTGTATCATTACAACTGTATCAATGTACATTACAACTGTATCATTACAACTGTATCAAAGTACATTACAACTGTATCATTACAACTGTATCAAAGTACATTACAACTTTATCATTGCAATTGTATCATTACAACTGTATCATTACAACTGTATCAATGTACATTACAACTGTATCATTACAACAGTATCATTACAACTGTATCAAAGTACATTACAACTGTATCATTACAACTGTATCATTACAACAGTATCATTACAACTGTATCAAAGTGCATTGCAACTGTATCAATGTATATTACAACTGTATCATTACAACTGTATCATTACAACTGTATCATTACAACTGTATCAATGTGCATTACAACTGTATCATTACATCTGTATCATTACAACTGTATCATTACAACTATATCAATGTACATTACAACTGTATCATTACAACTGTATCAATGTACATTACAACTGTGTCATTACAACTGTATCAAAGTACATTACAACTGTATCATTACAACTGTATAAAAGTACATTACAACTGTATCATTGCAACTGTATCAAAGTGCATTCCAACTGTATCATTCCAACTGTATCATGCCAACTGTATCATTACAACTGTATCATTACAACTGTATCAATGTACATTACAACTGTATCATTACAACTGTATCAATGTACATTACAACTGTATCATTACAACTGTATCATTACAACTGTATCAATGTACATTACAACTGTATCATTACAACTGTATCAATGTACATTACAACTCTATCATTACAACTGTATCATTACAACTGTATCATTACAACTGTATCATTGCAACGTATCAAAGTGCATTACAACTGTATCATTCCAACTGTATCATGACAACTGTATCATTACAACTGCATCATTACAACTTCGTATCATTACAACTGTATCAATGTACATTTACAACTGTATCATTACAACTGTATCATTGCAACTGTATCAATGTACATTACAACTGTATCATTGCAACTGTATCAAAGTGCATTACAACTGTATCATTCCAACTGTATCATGACAACTGTATCATTACAACTGTATCATTACAACTTACAACTGTATCATTACAACTGTATCAATGTACATTACAACGTATCATTACAACTGTATCAATGTATCATTACAACTGTATCATTATCATTACAACTGTATCATTACAACTGTATCATTACAACTGTATCAATGTACATTACAACTGTATCATTACAACTGTATCAATGTGCATTACAACTGTATCATTACAACTGTATCAAAGTACATTACAACTGTATCATTACAACTGTATCACAGTACATTACAACTGTATCATTGCAACTGTATCATTACAACTGTATCATTACAACTGTATCAAAGTACATTACAACTGTATCATTACAACTGTATCAAAGTACATTACAACTGTATCATTGCAACTGTATCAAAGTGCATTACAACTGTATCATTACAACTGTATCATTACAACTGTATCAATGTACATTACAACTGTATCATTACAACTGTATCATTACAACTGTATCAATGTACATTACAACTGTATCATTACAACTGTATCATTACAACTGTATCAATGTACATTACAACTGTATCATTACAACAGTATCATTACAACTGTATCAAAGTACATTACAACTGTATCATTACAACTGTATCATTACAACAGTATCATTACAACTGTATCAAAGTGCATTACAACTGTATCAATGTATATTACAACTGTATCATTACAACTGTATCATTACAACTGTATCATTACAACTGTATCAATGTGCATTACAACTGTATCATTACATCTGTATCATTACAACTGTATCATTACAACTATATCAATGTACATTACAACTGTATCATTACAACTGTATCAATGTACATTACAACTGTGTCATTACAACTGTATCAAAGTACATTACAACTGTATCATTACAACTGTATAAAAGTACATTACAACTGTATCATTGCAACTGTATCAAAGTGCATTCCAACTGTATCATTCCAACTGTATCATGCCAACTGTATCATTACAACTGTATCATTACAACTGTATCAATGTACATTACAACTGTATCATTACAACTGTATCAATGTACATTACAACTGTATCATTACAACTGTATCATTACAACTGTATCAATGTACATTACAACTGTATCATTACAACTGTATCAATGTACATTACAACTCTATCATTACAACTGTATCATTACAACTGTATCATTACAACTGTATCATTGCAACTGTATCAAAGTGCATTACAACTGTATCATTACAACTGTATCAATGTACATTACAACTGTATCATTACAACTGTATCATTACAACTGTATCCAATGTAACCGTATCATTACAACTGTATCATTACAGCTGTACAACATTACAACTGTATCAATGTACATTACAACTGTATTATTTCACCATCATGACAGCTGTACATTACAACTGTATCATTGCAACTGTATCAAAGTGCATTACAACTGTACATTACACCGTATCAATGTACATTACAACTGTATCATTACATCTGTATCATTACAACTGTATCATTACACCGTATCAATGTACATTACAACTGTATCATTACAACTGTATCAAAGTACATAATAAACTGTATCATTACAACTGTATCAAAGTACATTACAACTTTATCATTACAATTGTATCATTACAACTGTATCATTACAACTGTATCAAAGTACATTACAACTGTATCATTACAACTGTATCAATTACAACTGTATCATTACAACTGTATCAAAGTACATTACAACTGTATCATTACAACTGTATCAAAGTACATTACAACTGTATCATTGCAACTGTATCAAAGTGCATTACAACTGTATCATTACAACTGTATCATTACAACTGTATCAATGTACATTACAACTGTATCATTACAACTGTATCATTACAACTGTATCAATGTACATTACAACTGTATCATTACAACTGTATCATTACAACTGTATCAATGTACATTACAACTGTATCATTACAACTGTATCAAAGTACATTACAACTGTATCATTACAACTGTATCATATTACAACTGTATCATTGCAACTGTATCAAAGTGCATTACAACTGTATCATTACAACTGTATCATTGCAACTGTATCAATGTACATTACAACTGTAACATTACAACTGTATCAATGTACATTACAACTGTATCATTACAACTGTATCATTACAACTGTATCAAAGTGCATTACAACTGTATCATTACAACTGTATCATTGCAACTGTATCAAAGTGCATTACAACTGTATCATTACAACTGTATCATGACAACTGTACATTACAACTGTATCATTACAACTGTATCAATGTACATTACAACTGTATCATTACAACTGTATCAATTTACATTACAACTGTATCATTACAACTGTATCATTACAACTGTATCAATGTACATTACAACTGTATCATTACAACTGTATCAATGTACATTACAACTGTATCATTACAACTGTATCAAAGTACATTACAACTGTATCATTACAACTGTATCATTACAACTGTATCAATGTACATTACAACTGTATCATTGCAACTGTATCAAAGTGCATTACAACTGTATCATTACAACTGTATCAATGTGCATTACAACTGTATCATTACACTGTATCAATGTATCATTACAACTGTATCATTACATACAATGTATCATTACAACTGTATCA
>NW_026287825.1:135000-231018 GCF_023373465.1 Oncorhynchus keta | reverse complement strand
ACCCTAAACCCTGCTAGGGTGTTGGGGATAGAGTAAGACCCTAAACCATTGTTAGGGTGATGGGGATAGAGTAAGACCCTAAACCCTTGTTAGGGTGATGGGGATGGGGATAGAGTAAGACCCTAAACCCTTGTTAGGGTGATGGGGATAGAGTAAGACCCTAAAACCTTGGGGTGATGGGGATAGAGTAAGACCCTAAACCCTTGTTAGGGTGATGGGGATAGAGTAAGACCCTAAACCCTTGTTAGGGTGATGGGGATAGAGTAAGACCCTAAACCATTGCTAGGGTGATGGGGATAGAGTAAGACCCTAAAACCTTGTTAGGGTGATGCTAGGATGGGGATAGAGTAAGACCCTAAACCCTTGTTAGGGTGATGGGGATGGGATAGAGTAGTAAACCCTTGGCCCTAAACCCTTGTTAGGTGATGGGGATGGGGATAGAGTAAGACCTAAACCCTTGCTAGGGTGATGGTGATGGGGATAGAGTAAGACCCTAAACCATTGCTAGGGGGATGGGGATGGGGATGGAGTAAGACCCTAAACGCTTGCTAGGGTGATGGGGATGGGGATAGAGTAAGACCCTAAACCCTTGCTAGGGTGATGGGGATAGAGTAAAACCCTAAACACTTGTTAGGGTGATGGGGATGGTTATAGAGTAAGACCCTAAACCATTGCTAGGGTGATGGGGATAGAGTAAGACCCTAAACCCTTGCTAGGGTGATGGTGATGGGGATAGAGTAAGACCCTAAACCCTTCCTAGGGTGATGGGGATAGAGTAAGACCCTAAACCCTTCCTAGGGTGATGGGGGTAGAGTAAGACCCTAAACCATTGCTAGGGTGTTGGGGATAGAGTAAGACCCTGAACTCTTGCTAGGGTGTTGGGGATAGAGTAAGACCCTAAACACTTGTTAGGGTGATGGGGATGGTTATAGAGTAAGACCCTAAACCATTGCTAGGGTGATGGGGATAGAGTAAGACCCTAAACCCTTGCTAGGGTGATGGTGATGGGGATAGAGTAAGACCCTAAACCCTTGCTAGGGTGATGGTGATGGGGATAGAGTAAGACCCTAAACCCTTCCTAGGGTGATGGGGATAGAGTAAGACCCTAAACCCTTCCTAGGGTGATGGGGGTAGAGTAAGACCCTAAACCATTGCTAGGGTGTTGGGGATAGAGTAAGACCCTGAACTCTTGCTAGGGTGTTGGGGATAGAGTAAGACCCTAAACCCTTGCTAGGGTGATGGGGATAGAGTAAGACCCTAAACCCTTGCTAGGGTGTTGGGGATAGAGTAAGACCCTAAACCCTTGCTAGGGTGATGGGGATAGTGTAAGACCCTAAACCCTTGTTAGGTGATGGTGATAGATTAAGACCCTAAACCCTTGCTAGGGTGTTGGGGATAGAGTAAGACCCTAAACTATTGCTAGGGTGTTGGGGATAGAGTAAGACCCTAAACCCTTGCTGGGTGATGGGGATAGGGATAGAGTAAGACCCTAAACTATTGCTAGGGTGTTGGGGATAGAGTAAGACCCTAAACTATTGCTAGGGTGTTGGGGATAGAGTAAGACCCTAAACCCTTCCTAGGGTGATGGGGATGGGGATAGAGTAAGACCCTAAACCATTGCTAGGGTGATGGGGATAGAGTAAGACCCTAAACCCTTGCTAGGGTGATGGGGATAGAGTAAGACCCTAAACCCTTGTTAGGGTGATGGGGATGGGGATAGAGTAAGACCCTAAACCCTTGCTAGGGTGTTGGGGATAGAGTAAGACCCTAAACCATTGCTAGGGTGATGGGGATATAGTAAGACCCTAAACCCTTGTTAGGGTGATGGGGATGGGGATAGAGTAAGACCCTAAACCCTTGCTAGGGTGTTGGGGATAGAGTAAGACCCTAAACCATTGCTAGGGTGATGGGGATAGAGTAAGACCCTAAACCATTGCTAGGGTGATGGGGATAGAGTAAGACCCTAAAACCTTGTTAGGTGATGGGGATGGGGATAGAGTAAGACCCTAAACCCTTGTTAGGGTGATGGGGATGGGGATAGAGTAAGACCCTAAACCATTGCGAGTGTGATGGGGACAGAGTAAGACCCTAAACCCTTGTTAGGGTGATGGGGATGGGGATAGAGTAAGACCCTAAACCATTGCGAGGGGATGGGGACAGATTAAGACCCTAAACCCTTGTTAGGGTGATGGGGATGGGGATAGAGTAAGACCCTAAACCCTTGTTAGGGTGATGGGGATAGAGTAAGACCCTAAACCATTGCGAGGGTGATGGGGACAGATTAAGACCCTAAACCCTTGCTAGGGTGATGGGGATGGGGATAGAGTAAGACCCTAAACCCTTGTTAGGGTGATGGTGATAGAGTAAGACCCTAAACCCTTGCTAGGGTGATGGGGATAGAGTAAGACCCTAAACCCTTGCTAGGGTGATGGTGATGGGGATAGAGTAAGACCCTAAACCCTTGTTAGGGTGATGGGGATAGAGTAAGGCCCTAAAACCTTGTTAGGGTGATGGGGATGGGGATAGAGTAAGACCCTAAACCCTTGCTAGGGTGATGGTGATGGGGATAGAGTAAGACCCTAAACCCTTACTAGGGTGATGGGGATGGGGATAGAGTAAGACCCTAAACCATTGCTAGGGTGATGGGGATGGGGATAGAGTAAGACCCTAAACCATTGCTAGGGTGATGGGGATAGAGTAAGACCCTAAACCATTGCTAGTGTGATGGGGATAGAGTAAGACCCTAAATCATTGCTAGGGTGACGGGGATAGAGTAAGACCCTAAACCCTTGCTAGGGTGATGGGGATAGAGTAAGACCCTAAACCCTTGTTAGGGTGATGGGGATGGGGATAGAGTAAGACCCTAAACCCTTGCTAGGGTGTTGGGGATAGAGTAAGACCCTAAACCATTGCTAGGGTGATGGGGATATAGTAAGACCCTAAACCCTTGTTAGGGTGATGGGGATGGGGATAGAGTAAGACCCTAAACCCTTGCTAGGGTGTTGGGGATAGAGTAAGACCCTAAACCATTGCTAGGGTGATGGGGATAGAGTAAGACCCTAAACCATTGCTAGGGTGATGGGGATAGAGTAAGACCCTAAAACCTTGTTAGGGTGATGGGGATGGGGATAGAGTAAGACCCTAAACCCTTGTTAGGGTGATGGGGATGGGGATAGAGTAAGACCCTAAACCATTGCGAGGGTGATGGGGACAGATTAAGACCCTAAACCCTTGTTAGGGTGATGGGGATGGGGATAGAGTAAGACCCTAAACCATTGCGAGGGTGATGGGGACAGATTAAGACCCTAAACCCTTGTTAGGGTGATGGGGATGGGGATAGAGTAAGACCCTAAACCCTTGTTAGGGTGATGGGGATAGAGTAAGACCCTAAACCATTGCGAGGGTGATGGGGACAGATTAAGACCCTAAACCCTTGCTAGGGTGATGGGGATGGGGATAGAGTAAGACCCTAAACCCTTGTTAGGGTGATGGTGATAGAGTAAGACCCTAAACCCTTGCTAGGGTGATGGGGATAGAGTAAGACCCTAAACCCTTGCTAGGGTGATGGTGATGGGGATAGAGTAAGACCCTAAACCCTTGTTAGGGTGATGGGGATAGAGTAAGGCCCTAAACCCTTGTTAGGGTGATGGGGATGGGGATAGAGTAAGACCCTAAACCCTTGCTAGGGTGATGGTGATGGGGATAGAGTAAGACCCTAAACCCTTACTAGGGTGATGGGGATGGGGATAGAGTAAGACCCTAAACCATTGCTAGGGTGATGGGGATGGGGATAGAGTAAGACCCTAAACCATTGCTAGGGTGATGGGGATAGAGTAAGACCCTAAACCATTGCTAGTGTGATGGGGATAGAGTAAGACCCTAAATCATTGCTAGGGTGACGGGGATAGAGTAAGACCCTAAACCATTGCTAGGGTGATGGGGATAGAGTAAGACCCTAAACCATTGCTAGGGTGATGGGGATGGGGATAGAGTAAGACCCTAAACCCTTGTTAGGGTGATGGGGATGGGGATAGAGTAAGACCCTAAACCCTTGCTAGGGTGATGGGGATGGGGATAGAGTAAGACCCTAAACCCTTCCTAGGGTGATGGGGATGGGGATAGAGTAAGACCCTAAACCATTGCTAGGGTGATGGGGATAGAGTAAGACCCTAAACCCTTGTTAGGGTGATGGGGATGGGGATAGAGTAAGACCCTAAACCCTTGCTAGGCTGATGGGGGTGGGGATAGAGTAAGACCCTAAACCCTTGCTAGGGTGATGGGGATAGAGTAAGACCCTAAACCCTTGCTAGGATGATGGGGATGGGGATAGAGTAAGACCCTAAACCCTTGCTAGGGTGATGGGGATGGGGATAGAGTAAGACCCTAAACCCTTCCTAGGGTGATGGGGATGGGGATAGAGTAAGACCCTAAACCATTGCTAGGGTGATGGGGATAGAGTAAGACCCTAAACCCTTGTTAGGGTGATGGGGATGGGGATAGAGTAAGACCCTAAACCCTTGCTAGGCTGATGGGGGTGGGGATAGAGTAAGACCCTAAACCCTTGCTAGGGTGATGGGGATAGAGTAAGACCCTAAACCCTTGCTAGGATGATGGGGATGGGGATAGAGTAAGACCCTAAACCATTGCTAGGGTGATGGGGATTGGGATAGAGTAAGACCCTAAACCCTTGCTAGGGTGATGGGGATGGGGATAGAGTAAGGCCCTAAACCCTTGTTAGGGTGATGGGGATAGAGTAAGACCCTAAACCATTGCTAGAGTGATGGGGATGGGGATAAAGTAAGACCCTAAACCCTTGCTAGGTGATGGGGATGGGGATAGAGTAAGACCCTAAACCCTTCCTAGGGTGATGGGGATAGAGTAAGACCCTAAACCCTTGTTAGGGTGATGGGGATGGGGATAGAGTAAGATCCTAAACCCTTACTAGGGTGATGGGGATGGGGATAGAGTAAGACCCTAAACCATTGCTAGGGTGATGGGGATGGGGATAGAGTAAGACCCTAAACCATTGCTAGGGTGATGGGGATGGGGATAGAGTAAGACCCTAAACCATTGCTAGGTGATGGGGATGGGGATAGAGTAAGACCCTAAACCCTTGTTAGGGTGATGGGGATGGGGATAGAGTAAGACCCTAAACCATTGCTAGGGTGATGGGGATGGGGATAGAGTAAGACCCTAAACCCTTCCTAGGGTGATGGGGATAGAGTAAGACCCTAAACCATTGCTAGTGTGATGGGGATAGAGTAAGACCCTAAATCATTGCTAGGGTGACGGGGATAGAGTAAGACCCTAAACCATTGCTAGGGTGATGGGGATAGAGTAAGACCCTAAACCATTGCTAGGGTGATGGGGATGGGGATAGAGTAAGACCCTAAAACCTTGTTAGGGTGATGGGGATGGGGATAGAGTAAGACCCTAAACCCTTGTTAGGGTGATGGGGATAGAGTAAGACCCTAAACCCTTGTTAGGGTGATGGGGATAGAGTAAGACCCTAAACCCTTGTTAGGGTGATGGGGATAGAGTAAGACCCTAAAACCTTGTTAGGGTGATGGGGATGGGGATAGAGTAAGACCCTAAACCCTTGTTAGGGTGATGGGGATAGAGTAAGACCCTAAACCCTTGTTAGGGTGATGGGGATAGAGTAAGACCCTAAACCATTGCTAGGGTGATGGGGATAGAGTAAGACCCTAAAACCTTGTTAGGGTGATGGGGATGGGGATAGAGTAAGACCCTAAACCCTTGTTAGGGTGATGGGGATAGAGTAAGGCCCTAAACCCTTGTTAGGGTGATGGGGATGGGGATAGAGTAAGACCCTAAACCCTTGCTAGGGTGATGGTGATGGGGATAGAGTAAGACCCTAAACCATTGCTAGGGTGATGGGGATGGGGATGGAGTAAGACCCTAAACGCTTGCTAGGGTGATGGGGATGGGGATAGAGTAAGACCCTAAACCCTTGCTAGGGTGATGGGGATAGAGTAAAACCCTAAACACTTGTTAGGGTGATGGGGATGGTTATAGAGTAAGACCCTAAACCATTGCTAGGGTGATGGGGATAGAGTAAGACCCTAAACCCTTGCTAGGGTGATGGTGATGGGGATAGAGTAAGACCCTAAACCCTTGCTAGGGTGATGGTGATGGGGATAGAGTAAGACCCTAAACCCTTCCTAGGGTGATGGGGATAGAGTAAGACCCTAAACCCTTCCTAGGGTGATGGGGGTAGAGTAAGACCCTAAACCATTGCTAGGGTGTTGGGGATAGAGTAAGACCCTGAACTCTTGCTAGGGTGTTGGGGATAGAGTAAGACCCTAAACACTTGTTAGGGTGATGGGGATGGTTATAGAGTAAGACCCTAAACCATTGCTAGGGTGATGGGGATAGAGTAAGACCCTAAACCCTTGCTAGGGTGATGGTGATGGGGATAGAGTAAGACCCTAAACCCTTGCTAGGGTGATGGTGATGGGGATAGAGTAAGACCCTAAACCCTTCCTAGGGTGATGGGGATAGAGTAAGACCCTAAACCCTTCCTAGGGTGATGGGGGTAGAGTAAGACCCTAAACCATTGCTAGGGTGTTGGGGATAGAGTAAGACCCTGAACTCTTGCTAGGTGTTGGGGATAGTGTAAGACCCTAAACCCTTGCTAGGGTGATGGGGATAGAGTAAGACCCTAAACCCTTGCTAGGTGTTGGGGATAGAGTAAGACCCTAAACCCTTGCTAGGGTGATGGGGATAGTGTAAGACCCTAAACCCTTGTTAGGGTGATGGTGATAGATTAAGACCCTAAACCCTTGCTAGGGTGTTGGGGATAGAGTAAGACCCTAAACTATTGCTAGGGTGTTGGGGATAGAGTAAGACCCTAAACCCTTGCTAGGGTGTTGGGGATAGAGTAAGACCCTAAACCCTTGCTAGGGTGATGGGGATAGAGTAAGACCCTAAACCATTGCTAGGGTGTTGGGGATAGAGTAAGACCCTGAACTCTTGCTAGGGTGTTGGGGATAGAGTAAGACCCTAAACCCTTGCTAGGGTGATGGGGATAGAGTAAGACCCTAAACCCTTGCTAGGGTGTTGGGGATAGAGTAAGACCCTGAACTCTTGCTAGGGTGTTGGGGATAGAGTAAGACCCTAAACCCTTGCTAGGGTGATGGGGATAGAGTAAGACCCTAAACCCTTGCTAGGGTGTTGGGGATAGAGTAAGACCCTAAACCCTTGCTAGGGTGATGGGGATAGTGTAAGACCCTAAACCCTTGTTAGGGTGATGGTGATAGATTAAGACCCTAAACTATTGCTAGGGTGTTGGGGATAGAGTAAGACCCTAAACTATTGCTAGGGTGTTGGGGATAGAGTAAGACCCTAAACTATTGCTAGGGTGTTGGGGATAGAGTAAGACCCTAAACCCTTCCTAGGGTGATGGTGATGGGGATAGAGTAAGACCCTAAACCCTTCCTAGGGTGATGGGGATAGAGTAAGACCCTAAACCCTTCCTAGGGTGATGGGGGTAGAGTAAGACACTAAACCATTGCTAGGGTGTTGGGGATAGAGTAAGACCCTGAACTCTTGCTAGGGTGTTGGGGATAGAGTAAGACCCTAAACCCTTGCTAGGGTGATGGGGATAGAGTAAGACCCTAAACCCTTGCTAGGGTGTTGGGGATAGAGTAAGACCCTAAACCCTTGCTAGGGTGATGGGGATAGTGTAAGACCCTAAACCCTTGTTAGGGTGATGGTGATAGATTAAGACCCTAAACCCTTGCTAGGGTGTTGGGGATAGAGTAAGACCCTAAACTATTGCTAGGGTGTTGGGGATAGAGTAAGACCCTAAACCCTTGCTAGGGTGATGGGGATGGGGATAGAGTAAGACCCTAAACTATTGCTAGGGTGTTGGGGATAGAGTAAGACCCTAAACTATTGCTAGGGTGTTGGGGATAGAGTAAGACCCTAAACCCTTCCTAGGGTGATGGGGATGGGGATAGAGTAAGACCCTAAACCATTGCTAGGGTGATGGGGATAGAGTAAGACCCTAAACCCTTGCTAGGGTGATGGGGATAGAGTAAGACCCTAAACCCTTGTTAGGGTGATGGGGATGGGGATAGAGTAAGACCCTAAACCCTTGCTAGGGTGTTGGGGATAGAGTAAGACCCTAAACCATTGCTAGGGTGATGGGGATATAGTAAGACCCTAAACCCTTGTTAGGTGATGGGGATGGGGATAGAGTAAGACCCTAAACCCTTGCTAGGGTGTTGGGGATAGAGTAAGACCCTAAACCATTGCTAGGGTGATGGGGATAGAGTAAGACCCTAAACCATTGCTAGGGTGATGGGGATAGAGTAAGACCCTAAAACCTTGTTAGGGTGATGGGGATGGGGATAGAGTAAGACCCTAAACCCTTGTTAGGGTGATGGGGATGGGGATAGAGTAAGACCCTAAACCATTGCGAGGGTGATGGGGACAGATTAAGACCCTAAACCCTTGTTAGGGTGATGGGGATGGGGATAGAGTAAGACCCTAAACCATTGCGAGGGTGATGGGGACAGATTAAGACCCTAAACCCTTGTTAGGGTGATGGGGATGGGGATAGAGTAAGACCCTAAACCCTTGTTAGGGTGATGGGGATAGAGTAAGACCCTAAACCATTGCGAGGGTGATGGGGACAGATTAAGACCCTAAACCCTTGTTAGGGTGATGGGGATGGGGATAGAGTAAGACCCTAAACCATTGCGAGGGTGATGGGGACAGATTAAGACCCTAAACCCTTGTTAGGGTGATGGGGATGGGGATAGAGTAAGACCCTAAACCCTTGCTAGGGTGATGGTGATGGGGATAGAGTAAGACCCTAAACCATTGCTAGGGTGATGGGGATGGGGAGGGAGTAAGACCCTAAACGCTTGCTAGGGTGATGGGGATGGGGATAGAGTAAGACCCTAAACCCTTGCTAGGGTGATGGGGATAGAGTAAGACCCTAAACCCTTGTTAGGGTGATGGGGATGGTTATAGAGTAAGACCCTAAACCATTGCTAGGGTGATGGGGATGGGGATAGAGTAAGACCCTAAACACTTGTTAGGGGGATGGGGATAGAGTAAGACCCTAAACCCTTGTTAGGGTGATGGGGATGGTTATAGAGTAAGACCCTAAACCATTGCTAGGGTGATGGTGATGGGGATAGAGTAAGACCCTAAACCATTGCTAGGGTGATGGGGATGGGGAGGGAGTAAGACCCTAAACGCTTGCTAGGGTGATGGGGATGGGGATAGAGTAAGACCCTAAACCCTTGCTAGGGTGATGGGGATAGAGTAAGACCCTAAACCCTTGTTAGGGTGATGGGGATGGTTATAGAGTAAGACCCTAAACCATTGCTAGGGTGATGGTGATGGGGATAGAGTAAGACCCTAAACCATTGCTAGGGTGATGGGGATGGGGAGGGAGTAAGACCCTAAACGCTTGCTAGGGTGATGGGGATGGGGATAGAGTAAGACCCTAAACCCTTGCTAGGGTGATGGGGATAGAGTAAGACCCTAAACCCTTGTTAGGGTGATGGGGATGGTTATAGAGTAAGACCCTAAACCCTTGCTAGGGTGATGGTGATGGGGATAGAGTAAGACCCTAAACCCTTGCTAGGGTGATGGGGATGGGGATAGAGTAAGACCCTAAACCCTTGTTAGGGTGATGGGGATGGGGATAGAGTTAGACCCTAAACCATTGCTAGGGTGATGGGGATAGAGTAAGACCCTAAACCCTTGTTAGGGTGATGGGGATAGAGTAAGACCCTAAACCATTGCTAGGGTGATGGGGATAGAGTAAGACCCTAAACCCTTGTTAGGGTGATGGGGATAGAGTAAGACCCTAAACCATTGTTAGGGTGATGGGGATAGAGTAAGACCCTAAACCCTTGTTAGGGTGATGGGGATAGAGTAAGGCCCTAAACCCTTGTTAGGGTGATGGGGATGGGGATAGAGTAAGACCCTAAACCCTTGCTAGGGTGATGGTGATGGGGATAGAGTAAGACCCTAAACCATTGCTAGGGTGATGGGGATGGAGTAAGACCCTAAACGCTTGCTAGGGTGATGGTGATGGGGATAGAGTAAGACCCTAAACCCTTGCTAGGTGATGGGGATAGAGTAAGACCCTAAACACTTGTTAGGTGATGGGGATGGGGATAGAGTAAGACCCTAAACCCTTGTTAGGGTGATGGGGATAGAGTAAGACCCTAAACCCTTGCTAGGTGATGGTGATGGGGATAGAGTAAGACCCTAAACCCTTGCTAGGTGATGGGGACATAGAGTAAGACCCTAAACACTTGTTAGGGTGATGGGGATGGGGAGAGAGTAAGACCCTAAACCCTTGTTAGGGTGATGGGGATAGAGTAAGACCCTAAACCCTTGCTAGGGTGATGGTGATGGGGATAGAGTAAGACCCTAAACCCTTCCTAGGTGATGGGGATAGAGTAAGACCCTAAACCCTTGTTAGGGTGATGGGGATGGTTATAGAGTAAGACCCTAAACCCTTGCTAGGGTGATGGGGATAGAGTAAGACCCTAAACCCTTGCTAGGTGATGGTGATGGGGATAGAGTAAGACCCTAAACCCTTCCTAGGGTGATGGGGATAGAGTAAGACCCTAAACCCTTCCTAGGGATGGGGGGATAGAGTAAGACCCTAAACCATTGCTAGGGTGATGGTGATAGATTAAGACCCTAAACCCTTGCTAGGGTGTTGGGGATAGAGTAAGACCCTAAAACCTTCCTAGGGTGATGGGGATAGAGTAAGACCCTAAACCCTTGTTAGGGTGATGGGGATGGTTATAGAGTAAGACCCTAAACCATTGCTAGGGTGATGGGGATAGAGTAAGACCCGAAACCCTTGCTAGGGTGATGGTGATGGGGATAGAGTAAGACCCTAAACCCTTCCTAGGGTGATGGTGATGGGGATAGAGTAAGACCCTAAACCCTTGTTAGGGTGATGGGGATAGAGTAAGACCCTAAACCATTGCTAGGGTGATGGGGATAGAGTAAGACCCTAAACCCTTGTTAGGGTGATGGGGATAGAGTAAGACCCTAAACCATTGTTAGGGTGATGGGGATAGAGTAAGACCCTAAACCCTTGTTAGGGTGATGGGGATAGAGTAAGGCCCTAAACCCTTGTTAGGGTGATGGGGATGGGGATAGAGTAAGACCCTAAACCCTTGCTAGGGTGATGGTGATGGGGATAGAGTAAGACCCTAAACCATTGCTAGGGTGATGGGGATGGAGTAAGACCCTAAACGCTTGCTAGGGTGATGGTGATGGGGATAGAGTAAGACCCTAAACCCTTGCTAGGGTGATGGGGATAGAGTAAGACCCTAAACACTTGTTAGGGTGATGGGGATGGGGATAGAGTAAGACCCTAAACCCTTGTTAGGGTGATGGGGATAGAGTAAGACCCTAAACCCTTGCTAGGGTGATGGTGATGGGGATAGAGTAAGACCCTAAACCCTTGCTAGGGTGATGGGGATAGAGTAAGACCCTAAACACTTGTTAGGGTGATGGGGATGGGGAGAGAGTAAGACCCTAAACCCTTGTTAGGGTGATGGGGATAGAGTAAGACCCTAAACCCTTGCTAGGGTGATGGGGATAGAGTAAGACCCTAAACCATTGCTAGGGTGATGGGGATAGAGTAAGACCCTAAACCCTTGCTAGGGTGATGGGGATAGAGTAAGACCCTAAACCCTTGTTAGGGTGATGGGGATGGGGATAGAGTAAGACCCTAAACCCTTGCTAGGGTGTTGGGGATAGAGTAAGACCCTAAACCATTGCTAGGGTGATGGGGATATAGTAAGACCCTAAACCCTTGTTAGGGTGATGGGGATGGGGATAGAGTAAGACCCTAAACCCTTGCTAGGGTGTTGGGGATAGAGTAAGACCCTAAACCATTGCTAGGGTGATGGGGTAGAGTAAGACCCTAAACCATTGCTAGGGTGATGGGGATAGAGTAAGACCCTAAACCCTTGCTAGGGTGATGGGGATAGAGTAAGACCCTAAACCCTTGTTAGGGTGATGGGGATGGGGATAGAGTAAGACCCTAAACCATTGTTAGGGTGATGGGGATGGGGATAGAGTAAGACCCTAAACCCTTGTTAGGGTGATGGGGATGGGGATAGAGTTAGACCCTAAACCATTGCTAGGGTGATGGGGATAGAGTAAGACCCTAAACCCTTGCTAGGGTGATGGGAATGGGGATAGAGTTAGACCCTAAACCATTGCTAGGGTGATGGGGATAGAGTAAGACCCTAAACCCTTGCTAGGGTGATGGGGATGGGGATAGAGTTAGACCCTAAACCCTTGCTAGGGTGATGGGGATGGGGATAGAGTAAGACCCTAAACCCTTGCTAGGGTGATGGGGATGGGGATAGAGTTAGACCCTAAACCATTGCTAGGGTGATGGGGATAGAGTAAGACCCTAAACCCTTGCTAGGGTGATGGTGATGGGGATAGAGTAAGACCCTAAACCCTTGCTAGGGTGATGGGGATGGGGATAGAGTAAGACCCTAAACCCTTGTTAGGGTGATGGGGATGGGGATAGAGTTAGACCCTAAACCATTGCTAGGGTGATGGGGATAGAGTAAGACCCTAAACCCTTGTTAGGGTGATGGGGATAGAGTAAGACCCTAAACCATTGCTAGGGTGATGGGGATAGAGTAAGACCCTAAACCCTTGTTAGGGTGATGGGGATAGAGTAAGACCCTAAACCATTGTTAGGGTGATGGGGATAGAGTAAGACCCTAAACCCTTGTTAGGGTGATGGGGATAGAGTAAGGCCCTAAACCCTTGTTAGGGTGATGGGGATGGGGATAGAGTAAGACCCTAAACCCTTGCTAGGGTGATGGTGATGGGGATAGAGTAAGACCCTAAACCATTGCTAGGGTGATGGGGATGGAGTAAGACCCTAAACGCTTGCTAGGGTGATGGTGATGGGGATAGAGTAAGACCCTAAACCCTTGCTAGGGTGATGGGGATAGAGTAAGACCCTAAACACTTGTTAGGGTGATGGGGATGGGGATAGAGTAAGACCCTAAACCCTTGTTAGGGTGATGGGGATAGAGTAAGACCCTAAACCCTTGCTAGGGTGATGGTGATGGGGATAGAGTAAGACCCTAAACCCTTGCTAGGGTGATGGGGATAGAGTAAGACCCTAAACACTTGTTAGGGTGATGGGGATGGGGAGAGAGTAAGACCCTAAACCCTTGTTAGGGTGATGGGGATAGAGTAAGACCCTAAACCCTTGCTAGGGTGATGGTGATGGGGATAGAGTAAGACCCTAAACCCTTCCTAGGGTGATGGGGATAGAGTAAGACCCTAAACCCTTGTTAGGGTGATGGGGATGGTTATAGAGTAAGACCCTAAACCCTTGCTAGGGTGATGGGGATAGAGTAAGACCCTAAACCCTTGCTAGGGTGATGGTGATGGGGATAGAGTAAGACCCTAAACCCTTCCTAGGGTGATGGGGATAGAGTAAGACCCTAAACCCTTCCTAGGGTGATGGGGGTAGAGTAAGACCCTAAACCATTGCTAGGGTGATGGTGATAGATTAAGACCCTAAACCCTTGCTAGGGTGTTGGGGATAGAGTAAGACCCTAAATCCTTCCTAGGGTGATGGGGATAGAGTAAGACCCTAAACCCTTGTTAGGGTGATGGGGATGGTTATAGAGTAAGACCCTAAACCATTGCTAGGGTGATGGGGATAGAGTAAGACCCGAAACCCTTGCTAGGGTGATGGTGATGGGGATAGAGTAAGACCCTAAACCCTTCCTAGGGTGATGGTGATGGGGATAGAGTAAGACCCTAAACCCTTGTTAGGGTGATGGGGATAGAGTAAGACCCTAAACCATTGCTAGGGTGATGGGGATAGAGTAAGACCCTAAACCCTTGTTAGGGTGATGGGGATAGAGTAAGACCCTAAACCATTGTTAGGGTGATGGGGATAGAGTAAGACCCTAAACCCTTGTTAGGGTGATGGGGATAGAGTAAGGCCCTAAACCCTTGTTAGGGTGATGGGGATGGGGATAGAGTAAGACCCTAAACCCTTGCTAGGGTGATGGTGATGGGGATAGAGTAAGACCCTAAACCATTGCTAGGGTGATGGGGATGGAGTAAGACCCTAAACACTTGCTAGGTGATGGTGATGGGGATAGAGTAAGACCCTAAACCCTTGCTAGGGTGATGGGGATAGAGTAAGACCCTAAACACTTGTTAGGGTGATGGGGATGGGGATAGAGTAAGACCCTAAACCCTTGTTAGGGTGATGGGGATAGAGTAAGACCCTAAACCCTTGCTAGGGTGATGGTGATGGGGATAGAGTAAGACCCTAAACCCTTGCTAGGAGTGATGGGGATAGAGTAAGACCCTAAACACTTGTTAGGTGATGGGGATGGGGAGAGAGTAAGACCCTAAACCCTTGTTAGGGTGATGGGGATAGAGTAAGACCCTTGCTAGGGTGATGGTGATGGGGATAAAGACCCTAAACCCTTCCTAGGGTGATGGGGATAGAGTAAGACCCTAAACCCTTGTTAGGTGATGGGGATGGTTATAGAGTAAGACCCTAAACCCTTGCTAGGGTGATGGGGATAGAGTAAGACCCTAAACCCTTGCTAGGGTGATGGTGATGGGGATAGAGTAAGACCCTAAACCCTTCCTAGGGTGATGGGGATAGAGTAAGACCCTAAACCCTTCCTAGGGTGATGGGGTAGAGTAAGACCCTAAACCATTGCTAGGGTGATGGTGATAGATTAAGACCCTAAACCCTTGCTAGGTGTTGGGGATAGAGTAAGACCCTAAAACCTTCCTAGGGTGATGGGGATAGAGTAAGACCCTAAACCCTTGTTAGGGTGATGGGGATGGTTATAGAGTAAGACCCTAAACCATTGCTAGGGTGATGGGGATAGAGTAAGACCCTAAACCCTTGCTAGGGTGATGGTGATGGGGATAGAGTAAGACCCTAAACCCTTCCTAGGGTGATGGGGATAGAGTAAGACCCTAAACGCTTGTTAGGGTGATGGGGATGGTTATAGAGTAAGACCCTAAACCATTGCTAGGGTGATGGGGATAGAGTAAGACCCTAAACCCTTGCTAGGGTGATGGTGATGGGGATAGAGTAAGACCCTAAACCCTTCCTAGGGTGATGGGGATAGAGTAAGATCCTAAACCCTTCCTAGGGTGATGGGGGTAGAGTAAGACCCTAAACCATTGCTAGGGTGATGGTGATAGATTAAGACCCTAAACCCTTGCTAGGCTGATGGGGATAGAGTAAGACCCTAAACTATTGCTAGGGTGTTGGGGATAGAGTAAGACCCTAAACCATTGCTAGGGTGATGGGGATAGAGTAAGACCCTAAACCATTGCTAGGGTGATGGGGATAGAGTAAGACCCTAAACTATTGCTAGGGTGTTGGGGATAGAGTAAGACCATAAACCATTGCTAGGGTGATGGGGATAGAGTAAGACCCTAAACCATTGCTAGGGTGATGGGGATAGAGTAAGACCCTAAACCCTTGCTAGGGTGATGGGGATAGAGTAAGACCCTAAACCATTGCTAGGGTGATGGGGATAGAGTAAGACCCTAAACCCTTGCTAGGGTGATGGGGATAGAGTAAGACCCTAAACCATTGCTAGGGTGTTGGGGATAGAGTAAGACCATAAACCATTGCTAGGGTGATGGGGATAGAGTAAGACCCTAAACCATTGCTAGGGTGATGGGGATAGAGTAAGACCCTAAACCCTTGTTAGGGTGATGGGGATGGGGATAGAGTAAGACCCTAAACCCTTGCTAGGGTGATGGGGATAGAGTAAGACCCTAAACCCTTGTTAGGGTGATGGGGATGGGGATAGAGTAAGACCCTAAACCCTTGCTAGGGTGTTGGGGATAGAGTAAGACCCTAAACCTTTGCTAGGGTGATGGGGATAGAGTAAGACCCTAAACCCTTGCTAGGGTGATGGTGATGGGGATAGAGTAAGACCCTAAACCCTTGTTAGGGTGATGGGGATAGAGTAAGGCCCTAAACCCTTGTTAGGGTGATGGGGATGGGGATAGAGTAAGACCCTAAACCCTTGCTAGGGTGATGGTGATGGGGATAGAGTAAGACCCTAAACCATTGCTAGGGTGATGGGGATGGAGTAAGACCCTAAACGCTTGCTAGGGTGATGGTGATGGGGATAGAGTAAGACCCTAAACCCTTGCTAGGGTGATGGGGATAGAGTAAGACCCTAAACACTTGTTAGGGTGATGGGGATAGAGTAAGACCCTAAACCCTTGCTAGGGTGATGGTGATGGGGATAGAGTAAGACCCTAAACCCTTGCTAGGGTGATGGGGATAGAGTAAGACCCTAAACACTTGTTAGGGTGATGGGGATGGGGAGAGAGTAAGACCCTAAACCCTTGTTAGGGTGATGGGGATAGAGTAAGACCCTAAACCCTTGCTAGGGTGATGGTGATGGGGATAGAGTAAGACCCTAAACCCTTCCTAGGGTGATGGGGATAGAGTAAGACCCTAAACCCTTGTTAGGGTGATGGGGATGGGGATAGAGTAAGATCCTAAACCCTTGCTAGGGTGATGGGGATAGAGTAAGACCCTAAACCCTTGCTAGGGTGATGGGGATGGGGATAGAGTAAGACCCTAAACCCTTCCTAGGGTGATGGGGATAGAGTAAGACCCTAAACCCTTGTTAGGGTGATGGGGATGGGGATAGAGTAAGATCCTAAACCCTTACTAGGGTGATGGGGATGGGGATAGAGTAAGACCCTAAACCATTGCTAGGGTGATGGGGATGGGGATAGAGTAAGACCCTAAACCATTGCTAGGGTGATGGGGATGGGGATAGAGCAAGACCCTAAACCATTGCTAGGGTGATGGGGATGGGGATAGAGTAAGACCCTAAACCCTTGTTAGGGTGATGGGGATGGGGATAGAGTAAGACCCTAAACCATTGCTAGGGTGATGGGGATGGGGATAGAGTAAGACCCTAAACCCTTCCTAGGGTGATGGGGATAGAGTAAGACCCTAAACCATTGCTAGTGTGATGGGGATAGAGTAAGACCCTAAATCATTGCTAGGGTGACGGGGATAGAGTAAGAGCCTAAACCATTGCTAGGGTGATGGGGATAGAGTAAGACCCTAAACCATTGCTAGGGTGATGGGGATGGGGATAGAGTAAGACCCTAAACCCTTGTTAGGGTGATGGGGATGGGGATAGAGTAAGACCCTAAACCCTTGCTAGGGTGATGGGGATGGGGATAGAGTAAGACCCTAAACCCTTCCTAGGGTGATGGGGATGGGGATAGAGTAAGACCCTAAACCATTGCTAGGGTGATGGGGATGGGGATAGAGTAAGACCCTAAACCATTGCTAGGGTGATGGGGATGGGGATAGAGTAAGACCCTAAACCCTTGTTAGGGTGATGGGGATAGAGTAAGACCCTAAACCATTGCTAGGGTGATGGGGATGGGGATAGAGTAAGACCCTAAACCATTGCTAGGGTGATGGGGATGGGGATAGAGTAAGACCCTAAACCCTTGTTAGGGTGATGGGGATAGAGTAAGACCCTAAACCCTTGTTAGGGTGATGGGGATGGGGATAGAGTAAGACCCTAAACCCTTGCTAGGGTGATGGGGATAGAGTAAGACCCTAAACCCTTGCTAGGATGATGGGGATGGGGATAGAGTAAGACCCTAAACCATTGCTAGGGTGATAGGGATTGGGATAGAGTAAGACCCTAAACCCTTGTTAGGGTGATGGGGATGGGGATAGAGTAAGACCCTAAACCATTGCTAGAGTGATGGGGATGGGGATAGAGTAAGACCCTAAACCCTTGCTAGGGTGATGGGGATGGGGATAGAGTAAGACCCTAAACCCTTCCTAGGGTGATGGGGATAGAGTAAGACCCTAAACCCTTGTTAGGGTGATGGGGATGGGGATATAGTAAGATCCTAAACCCTTACTAGGGTGATGGGGATGGGGATAGAGTAAGACCCTAAACCATTGCTAGGGTGATGGGGATGGGGATAGAGTAAGACCCTAAACCATTGCTAGGGTGATGGGGATGGGGATAGAGCAAGACCCTAAACCATTGCTAGGGTGATGGGGATTGGGATAGAGTAAGACCCTAAACCCTTGCTAGGGTGATGGGGATGGGGATAGAGTAAGGCCCTAAACCCTTGTTAGGGGGATGGGGATAGAGTAAGACCCTAAACCATTGCTAGAGTGATGGGGATGGGGATAGAGTAAGACCCTAAACCCTTGTTAGGGTGATGGGGATAGAGTAAGACCCTAAACCCTTGCTAGGGTGATGGTGATGGGGATAGAGTAAGACCCTAAAACCTTGCTAGGGTGATGGGGATAGAGTAAGACCCTAAACACTTGTTAGGGTGATGGGGATGGGGAGAGAGTAAGACCCTAAACCCTTGTTAGGGTGATGGGGATAGAGTAAGACCATAAACCCTTGCTAGGGTGATGGTGATGGGGATAGAGTAAGACCCTAAACCCTTCCTAGGGTGATGGGGATAGAGTAAGACCCTAAACCCTTGTTAGGGTGATGGGGATGGGGATAGAGTAAGATCCTAAACCCTTACTAGGGTGATGGGGATGGGGATAGAGTAAGACCCTAAACCATTGCTAGGGTGATGGGGATGGGGATAGAGTAAGACCCTAAACCATTGGTAGGGTGATGGGGATGGGGATAGAGTAAGACCCTAAACCCTTCCTAGGGTGATGGGGATGGGGATAGAGTAAGGCCCTAAACCCTTGTTAGGGTGATGGGGATGGGGATAGAGTAAGACCCTAAACCATTGCTAGAGTGATGGGGATGGGGATAGAGTAAGACCCTAAACCCTTGCTAGGGTGATGGGGATGGGGATAGAGTAAGACCCTAAACCCTTCCTAGGGTGATGGGGATAGAGTAAGACCCTAAACCCTTGTTAGGGTGATGGGGATGGGGATAGAGTAAGATCCTAAACCCTTACTAGGGTGATGGGGATGGGGATAGAGTAAGACCCTAAACCATTGCTAGGGTGATGGGGATGGGGATAGAGTAAGACCCTAAACCATTGCTAGGGTGATGGGGATGGGGATAGAGCAAGACCCTAAACCATTGCTAGGGTGATGGGGATGGGGATAGAGCAAGACCCTAAACCATTGCTAGGGTGATGGGGATGGGGATAGAGTAAGACCCTAAACCCTTGTTAGGGTGATGGGGATGGGGATAGAGTAAGACCCTAAACCATTGCTAGGGTGATGGGGATGGGGATAGAGTAAGACCCTAAACCCTTCCTAGGGTGATGGGGATAGAGTAAGACCCTAAACCATTGCTAGTGTGATGGGGATAGAGTAAGAACCTAAATCATTGCTAGGGTGACGGGGATAGAGTAAGACCCTAAACCATTGCTAGGGTGATGGGGATAGAGTAAGACCCTAAACCATTGCTAGGGTGATGGGGATGGGGATAGAGTAAGACCCTAAACCCTTCCTAGGGTGATGGGGATGGGGATAGAGTAAGACCCTAAACCCTTGCTAGGGTGATGGGGATGGGGATAGAGTAAGACCCTAAACCCTTCCTAGGGTGATGGGGATAGAGTAAGACCCTAAACCCTTGTTAGGGTGATGGGGATGGGGATAGAGTAAGACCCTAAACCCTTGCTAGGGTGATGGGGATAGAGTAAGACCCTAAACCCTTGCTAGGATGATGGGGATGGGGATAGAGTAAGACCCTAAACCATTGCTAGGGTGATGGGGATTGGGATAGAGTAAGACCCTAAACCCTTGCTAGGGTGGGATGGGGATGGGGATAGAGTAAGGCCCTAAACCCTTGTTAGGGTGATGGGGATGGGGATAGAGTAAGACCCTAAACCATTGCTAGAGTGATGGGGATGGGGATAGAGTAAGACCCTAAACCCTTGCTAGGGTGATGGGGATGGGGATAGAGTAAGACCCTAAACCCTTCCTAGGGTGATGGGGATAGAGTAAGACCCTAAACCCTTGTTAGGGTGATGGGGATGGGGATAGAGTAAGATCCTAAACCCTTACTAGGGTGATGGGGATGGGGATAGAGTAAGACCCTAAACCATTGCTAGGGTGATGGGGATGGGGATAGAGTAAGACCCTAAACCATTGCTAGGGTGATGGGGATGGGGATAGAGCAAGACCCTAAACCATTGCTAGGGTGATGGGGATGGGGATAGAGTAAGACCCTAAACCCTTGTTAGGGTGATGGGGATGGGGATAGAGTAAGACCCTAAACCATTGCTAGGGTGATGGGGATGGGGATAGAGTAAGACCCTAAACCCTTGTTAGGGTGATGGGGATGGGGATAGAGTAAGACCCTAAACCATTGCTAGGGTGATGGGGATGGGGATAGAGTAAGACCCTAAACCATTGCTAGGGTGATGGGGATGGGGATAGAGCAAGACCCTAAACCATTGCTAGGGTGATGGGGATGGGGATAGAGTAAGACCCTAAACCCTTGTTAGGGTGATGGGGATGGGGATAGAGTAAGACCCTAAACCATTGCTAGGGTGATGGGGATGGGGATAGAGTAAGACCCTAAACCCTTCCTAGGGTGATGGGGATAGAGTAAGACCCTAAACCATTGCTAGTGTGATGGGGATAGAGTAAGACCCTAAATCATTGCTAGGGTGACGGGGATAGAGTAAGACCCTAAACCATTGCTAGGGTGATGGGGATAGAGTAAGACCCTAAACCATTGCTAGGGTGATGGGGATGGGGATAGAGTAAGACCCTAAACCCTTCCTAGGGTGATGGGGATGGGGATAGATAAGACCCTAAACCCTTGCTAGGGTGATGGGGATGGGGATAGAGTAAGACCCTAAACCCTTCCTAGGGTGATGGGGATAGAGTAAGACCCTAAACCCTTGTTAGGGTGATGGGGATGGGGATAGAGTAAGACCCTAAACCCTTGCTAGGGTGATGGGGATAGAGTAAGACCCTAAACCCTTGCTAGGATGATGGGGATGGGGATAGAGTAAGACCCTAAACCATTGCTAGGGTGATGGGGATTGGGATAGAGTAAGACCCTAAACCCTTGCTAGGGTGATGGGGATGGGGATAGAGTAAGGCCCTAAACCCTTGTTAGGGTGATGGGGATGGGGATAGAGTAAGACCCTAAACCATTGCTAGAGTGATGGGGATGGGGATAGAGTAAGACCCTAAACCCTTGCTAGGGTGATGGGGATGGGGATAGAGTAAGACCCTAAACCCTTCCTAGGGTGATGGGGATAGAGTAAGACCCTAAACCCTTGTTAGGGTGATGGGGATGGGGATAGAGTAAGACCCTAAACCCTTGTTAGGGTGATGGGGATGGGGATAGAGTAAGATCCTAAACCCTTACTAGGGTGATGGGGATGGGGATAGAGTAAGACCCTAAACCATTGCTAGGGTGATGGGGATGGGGATAGAGTAAGACCCTAAACCATTGCTAGGGTGATGGGGATGGGGATAGAGCAAGACCCTAAACCATTGCTAGGGTGATGGGGATTGGGATAGAGTAAGACCCTAAACCCTTGCTAGGGTGATGGGGATGGGGATAGAGTAAGGCCCTAAACCCTTGTTAGGGTGATGGGGATGGGGATAGAGTAAGACCCTAAACCATTGCTAGAGTGATGGGGATGGGGATAGAGTAAGACCCTAAACCCTTGCTAGGGTGATGGGGATGGGGATAGAGTAAGACCCTAAACCCTTCCTAGGGTGATGGGGATAGAGTAAGACCCTAAACCCTTGTTAGGGTGATGGGGATGGGGATAGAGTAAGATCCTAAACCCTTACTAGGGTGATGGGGATGGGGATAGAGTAAGACCCTAAACCATTGCTAGGGGGATGGGGATAGAGTAAGACCCTAAACCATTGCTAGGGTGATGGGGATGGGGATAGAGCAAGACCCTAAACCATTGCTAGGGTGATGGGGATAGAGTAAGACCCTAAACCATTGCTAGTGTGATGGGGATAGAGTAAGACCCTAAATCATTGCTAGGGTGACGGGGATAGAGTAAGACCCTAAACCATTGCTAGGGTGATGGGGATAGAGTAAGACCCTAAACCATTGCTAGGGTGATGGGGATGGGGATAGAGTAAGACCCTAAACCCTTCCTAGGGTGATGGGGATAGAGTAAGACCCTAAACCCTTGTTAGGGTGATGGGGATGGGGATAGAGTAAGATCCTAAACCCTTACTAGGGTGATGGGGATGGGGATAGAGTAAGACCCTAAACCATTGCTAGGGTGATGGGGATGGGGATAGAGTAAGACCCTAAACCATTGCTAGGGTGATGGGGATGGGGATAGAGCAAGACCCTAAACCATTGCTAGGGTGATGGGGATGGGGATAGAGTAAGACCCTAAACCCTTGTTAGGGTGATGGGGATGGGGATAGAGTAAGACCCTAAACCATTGCTAGGGTGATGGGGATGGGGATAGAGTAAGACCCTAAACCCTTCCTAGGGTGATGGGGATAGAGTAAGACCCTAAACCATTGCTAGTGTGATGGGGATAGAGTAAGACCCTAAATCATTGCTAGGGTGACGGGGATAGAGTAAGACCCTAAACCATTGCTAGGGTGATGGGGATAGAGTAAGACCCTAAACCATTGCTAGGGTGATGGGGATGGGGATAGAGTAAGACCCTAAACCCTTGCTAGGGTGTTGGGGATAGAGTAAGACCCTAAACCATTGCTAGGGTGATGGGGATAGAGTAAGACCCTAAAACCTTGTTAGGGTGATGGGGATGGGGATAGAGTAAGACCCTAAAACCTTGTTAGGGTGATGGGGATGGGGATAGAGTAAGACCCTAAACCCTTGTTAGGGTGATGGGGTTGGGGATAGAGTAAGACCCTAAACCATTGCGAGGGTGATGGGGACAGATTAAGACCCTAAACCCTTGTTAGGGTGATGGGGATGGGGATAGAGTAAGACCCTAAACCATTGCGAGGGTGATGGGGACAGATTAAGACCCTAAACCCTTGTTAGGGTGATGGGGATGGGGATAGAGTAAGACCCTAAACCATTGCTAGGGTGATGGGGATAGAGTAAGACCCTAAACCCTTGTTAGGGTGATGGGGACAGATTAAGACCCTAAACCCTTGTTAGGGTGATGGGGATGGGGATAGAGTAAGACCCTAAACCATTGCGAGGGTGATGGGGACAGATTAAGACCCTAAACCCTTGCTAGGGTGATGGGGATGGGGATAGAGTAAGACCCTAAACCATTGCGAGGGTGATGGGGACAGAGTAAGACCCTAAACCCTTGTTAGGGTGATGGTGATAGAGTAAGACCCTAAACCCTTGCTAGGGTGATGGGGATAGAGTAAGACCCTAAACCCTTGCTAGGGTGATGGTGATGGGGATAGAGTAAGACCCTAAACCCTTGTTAGGGTGATGGGGACAGATTAAGACCCTAAACCCTTGCTAGGGTGATGGTGATGGGGATAGAGTAAGGCCCTAAACCCTTGTTAGGGTGATGGGGATGGGGATAGAGTAAGACCCTAAACCCTTGCTAGGGTGATGGTGATGGGGATAGAGTAAGACCCTAAACCATTGCTAGGGTGATGGGGATGGGGATGGAGTAAGACCCTAAACGCTTGCTAGGGTGATGGGGATGGGGATAGAGTAAGACCCTAAACCCTTGCTAGGGTGATGGGGATAGAGTAAGACCCTTGCTAGGGTGATGGTGATGGGGATAGGGTAAGACCCTAAACCGTTCCTAGGGTGATGGGGATAGAGTAAGACCCTAAACCCTTGTTAGGGTGATGGGGATGGTTATAGAGTAAGACCCTAAACCATTGCTAGGGTGATGGGGATAGAGTAAGACCCTAAACCCTTGCTAGGGTGATGGTGATGGGGATAGAGTAAAACCCTAAACCCTTCCTAGGGTGATGGGGATAGAGTAAGACCCTAAACCCTTCCTAGGGTGATGGGGATAGAGTAAGACCCTAAACCATTGCTAGGGTGTTGGGGATAGAGTAAGACCCTGAACTCTTGCTAGGTGTTGGGGATAGAGTAAGACCCTAAACCCTTGCTAGGGTGATGGGGATAGAGTAAGACCCTAAACCCTTGCTAGGGTGTTGGGGATAGAGTAAGACCCTAAACCCTTGCTAGGGTGATGGTGATAGATTAAGACCCTAAACCCTTGCTAGGGTGTTGGGGATAGAGTAAGACCCTAAACTATTGCTAACCCTAAACCATTGCTAGGGTGATGGGGATAGAGTAAGACCCTAAACCATTGCTAGGGTGATGGGGATAGAGTAAGACCCTAAACCCTTGCTAGGGTGATGGGGATAGAGTAAGACCCTAAACCCTTGTTAGGGTGATGGGGATAGAGTAAGACCCTAAACCCTTGTTAGGGTGATGGGGATGGGGATAGAGTAAGACCCTAAACCCTTGCTAGGTGTTGGGGATAGAGTAAGACCCTAAACCATTGCTAGGGTGATGGGGATATAGTAAGACCCTAAACCCTTGTTAGGGTGATGGGGATAGAGTAAGACCCTAAACCCTTGCTAGGGTGTTGGGGATAGAGTAAGACCCTAAACCATTGCTAGGGTGATGGGGATAGAGTAAGACCCTAAAACCTTGTTAGGGTGATGGGGATGGGGATAGAGTAAGACCCTAAACCCTTGTTAGGGTGATGGGGATGGGGATAGAGTAAGACCCTAAACCATTGCGAGGGTGATGGGGACAGATTAAGACCCTAAACCCTTGTTAGGGTGATGGGGATAGAGTAAGACCCTAAACCATTGCGAGGGTGATGGAGACAGATTAAGACCCTAAACCCTTGTTAGGGTGATGGGGATGGGGATAGAGTAAGACCCTAAACCATTGCGAGGGTGATGGGGACAGATTAAGACCCTAAACCCTTGCTAGGGTGATGGGGATGGGGATAGAGTAAGACCCTAAACCCTTGTTAGGGTGATGGTGATAGAGTAAGACCCTAAACCCTTGCTAGGGTGATGGGGATAGAGTAAGACCCTAAACCCTTGCTAGGGTGATGGTGATGGGGATAGAGTAAGACCCTAAACCCTTGTTAGGGTGATGGGGATAGAGTAAGACCCTAAACCCTTGTTAGGGTGATGGGGATGGGGATAGAGTAAGACCCTAAACCCTTGCTAGGGTGATGGTGATGGGGATAGAGTAAGACCCTAAACCATTGCTAGGGTGATGGGGATGGGGATAGAGTAAGACCCTAAACGCTTGCTAGGGTGATGGGGATGGGGATAGAGTAAGACCCTAAACCCTTGCTAGGGTGATGGGGATAGAGTAAAACCTAAACACTTGTTAGGGTGATGGGGATGGGGATAGAGTAAGACCCTAAACCCTTGTTAGGGTGATGGGGATAGAGTAAGACCCTAAACCCTTGCTAGGGTGATGGTGATGGGGATAGGGTAAGACCCTAAACCGTTCCTAGGGTGATGGGGATAGAGTAAGACCCTAAACCCTTGTTAGGGTGATGGGGATGGTTATAGAGTAAGACCCTAAACCATTGCTAGGGTGATGGGGATAGAGTAAGACCCTAAACCCTTGCTAGGGTGATGGGGATAGAGTAAAACCCTAAACACTTGTTAGGGTGATGGGGATGGGGATAGAGTAAGACCCTAAACCCTTGTTAGGGTGATGGGGATAGAGTAAGACCCTAAACCCTTGCTAGGGTGATGGTGATGGGGATAGGGTAAGACCCTAAACCGTTCCTAGGGTGATGGGGATAGAGTAAGACCCTAAACCCTTGTTAGGGTGATGGGGATGGTTAGAGTAAGACCCTAAACCATTGCTAGGGTGATGGGGATAGAGTAAGACCCTAAACCCTTGCTAGGGTGATGGGGATGGGGATAGAGTAAGACCCTAAACCCTTCCTAGGGTGTTGGGGATAGAGTAAGACCCTAAACCCTTGCTAGGGTGATGGGGATAGAGTAAGACCCTAAACCCTTGCTAGGGTGTTGGGGATAGAGTAAGACCCTAAACCCTTGCTAGGGTGTTGGGGATAGAGTAAGACCCTAAACCCTTGCTAGGGTGATGGGGATAGAGTAAGACCCTAAACCCTTGCTAGGGTGTTGGGGATAGAGTAAGACCCTAAACCCTTGCTAGGCTGATGGGGATAGAGTAAGACCCTAAACCCTTGTTAGGGTGATGGGGATAGAGTAAGACCCTAAACCCTTGCTAGGGTGTTGGGGATAGAGTAAGACCCTAAACCCTTGCTAGGGTGTTGGGGATAGAGTAAGACCCTAAACCATTGCTAGGGTGATGGGGATAGAGTAAGACCCTAAACCCTTGCTAGGGTGATGGGGATAGAGTAAGACCCTAAACCCTTGCTAGGGTGATGGGGATAGAGTAAGACCCTAAACCCTTGCTAGGGTGATGGGGATGGGGATAGAGTAAGACCCTAAACCCTTGCTAGGGTGTTGGGGATAGAGTAAGACCCTAAACCCTTGCTAGGGTGATGGGGATAGAGTAAGACCCTAAACCCTTGTTAGGGTGTTGGGGATGGGGATAGAGTAAGACCCTAAACTCTTGCTAGGCTGATGGGGATAGAGTTAGACCCTAAACCCTTGCTAGGGTGATGGGGATAGAGTAAGACCCTAAACCATTGCTAGGGTGATGGGGATAGAGTAAGACCCTAAACCCTTGCTAGGGTGATGGGGATAGAGTAAGACCCTAAACCCTTGTTAGGGTGATGGGGATGGGGATAGAGTAAGACCCTAAACCCTTTCTAGGGTGATGGGGATAGAGTAAGACCCTAAACCATTGCTAGGGTGATGGGGATAGAGTAAGACCCTAAACCCTTGTTAGGGTGATGGGGATGGGGATAGAGTAAGACCCTAAACCCTTGTTAGGGTGATGGGGATGGGGATAGAGTAAGACCCTAAACCCTTGTTAGGGTGATGGGGATAGAGTAAGACCCTAAACCCTTGCTAGGGTGATGGGGATAGAGTAAGACCCTAAACCCTTGTTAGGGTGATGGGGATGGGGATAGAGTAAGACCCTAAACCCTTGCTAGGGTGTTGGGGATAGAGTAAGACCCTAAACCATTGCTAGGGTGATGGGGATAGAGTAAGACCCTAAACCATTGCTAGGGTGATGGGGATAGAGTAAGACCCTAAACCCTTGCTAGGGTGATGGGGATAGAGTAAGACCCTAAACCCTTGCTAGGGTGATGGGGATAGAGTAAGACCCTAAACCCTTGTTAGGGTGATGGGGATGGGGATAGAGTAAGACCCTAAACCCTTGCTAGGGTGTTGGGGATAGAGTAAGACCCTAAACCATTGCTAGGGTGATGGGGATAGAGTAAGACCCTAAACCCTTGTTAGGGTGATGGGGATAGAGTAAGACCCTAAACCCTTGTTAGGGTGATGGGGATGGGGATAGAGTAAGACCCTAAACTCTTGCTAGGTGTTGGGGATAGAGTAAGACCCTAAACCATTGCTAGGGTGATGGGGATAGAGTAAGACCCTAAACCCTTGTTAGGGTGATGGGGATGGGGATAGAGTAAGACCCTAAACCCTTGTTAGGGTGATGGGGATAGAGTAAGACCCTAAACCCTTGCTAAACCCTAAACCCTTGTTAGGCTGATGGGGATGGGGATAGAGTAAGACCCTAAACCCTTGCTAGGGTGATGGGGATAGAGTAAGACCCTAAACCCTTGTTAGGGTGATGGGGATAGAGTAAGGCCCTAAACCCTTGTTAGGGTGATGGGGATGGGGATAGAGTCAGACCCTAAACCATTGCTAGGGTGATGGGGATAGAGTAAGACCCTAAACCCTTGCTAGGGTGATGGGGATGGGGATAGAGTAAGACCCTAAACCCTTGCTAGGGTGATGGGGATGGGGATAGAGTAAGACCCTAAACCCTTGCTAGGGTGATGGGCATGGGGTTAGAGTAAGACCCTAAACCATTGCTAGGCTGATGGGGATGGGGATAGAGTCAGACCCTAAACCATTGCTAGGGTGATGGGGATAGAGTAAGACCCTAAACCCTTGCTAGGGTGATGGGGATGGGGATAGAGTAAGACCCTAAACCCTTGCTAGGGTGATGGGGATGGGGATAGAGTAAGACCCTAAACCATTGCTAGGGTGATGGGGATAGAGTAAGGCCCTAAACCCTTGCTAGGGTGATGGGGATAGAGTAAGACCCTAAACCCTTCCTAGGGTGATGGGGATAGAGTAAGACCCTAAACCCTTCCTAGGGTGATGGGGATAGAGTAAGACCCTAAACCCTTGCTAGTGTGATGGGGATGGGGATAGAGTAAGACCCTAAACCCTTCCTAGGGTGATGGGGATGGGGATAGAGTCAGACCCTAAACCCTTGTTAGGGTGATGGGGATAGAGTAAGACCCTAAACCCTTGCTAGGGTGATGGGGATAGAGTAAGACCCTAAACCCTTGTTAGGCTGATGGGGATGGGGATAGAGTAAGACCCTAAACCCTTCCTAGGGTGATGGGGATGGTGATAGAGTAAGACCCTAAACCCTTGTTAGGGTGATGGGGATAGAGTAAGACCCTAAACCCTTGCTAGGGTGATGGGGATAGAGTAAGACCCTAAACCCTTGCTAGGGTGATGGGGATGGGGATAGAGTAAGACCCTAAACCCTTGTTAGGGTGATGGGGATAGAGTAAGACCCTAAACCCTTGTTAGGGTGATGGGGATAGAGTAAGACCCTAAACCCTTGCTAGGGTGATGGGGATGGGGATAGAGTAAGACCCTAAACCATTGTTAGGGTGATGGGGATGGAGTAAGACCCTAAACCCTTGTTAGGGTGATGGGGATGGGGATAGAGTAAGACCCTAAACCCTTGCTAGGGTGATGGGGATGGGGATAGAGTAAGACCCTAAACCCTTGTTAGGGTGATGGGGATAGAGTAAGGCCCTAAACCCTTGTTAGGGTGATGGGGATGGGGATAGAGTAAGACCCTAAACCCTTGCTAGGGTGATGGGGATGGGGATAGAGTAAGACCCTAAACCATTGCTAGGCTGATGGGGATGGGGATAGAGTCAGACCCTAAACCATTGCTAGGGTGATGGGGATAGAGTAAGACCCTAAACCATTGCTAGGGTGATGGGGATAGAGTAAGACCCTAAACCCTTGCTAGGGTGATGGGGATGGGGATAGAGTAAGACCCTAAACCCTTGCTAGGGTGATGGGGATGGGGATAGAGTAAGACCCTAAACCATTGCTAGGGTGATGGGGATAGAGTAAGGCCCTAAACCCTTGCTAGGGTGATGGGGATAGAGTAAGACCCTAAACCCTTCCTAGGGTGATGGGGATAGAGTAAGACCCTAAACCCTTCCTAGGGTGATGGGGATGAGTAAGACCCTTGCTAGGGTGATGGGGATGGGGATAGAGTAAGACCCTAAACCATTCCTAGGGTGATGGGGATGGGGATAGAGTCAGACCCTAAACCCTTGTTAGGTGATGGGGATAGAGTAAGACCCTAAACCCTTGCTAGGTGATGGTGATGGGGATAGAGTAAGACCCTAAACCCTTGCTAGGGTGATGGGGATAGAGTAAGACCCTAAACCCTTGTTAGGGTGATGGGGATGGGGATAGAGTAAGACCCTAAACCCTTGCTAGGGTGATGGTGATGGGGATAGAGTAAGACCCTAAACCCTTGCTAGGGTGATGGGGATAGAGTAAGACCCTAAACCCTTGCTAGGGTGATGGGGATAGAGTAAGACCCTAAACCCTTGCTAGGGTGATGGGGATAGAGTAAGACCCTAAACCCTTGTTAGGGTGATGGGGATAGAGTAAGACCCTAAACCCTTGTTAGGGTGATGGGGATAGAGTAAGACCCTAAACCCTTGCTAGGGTGATGGGGATGGGGATAGAGTAAGACCCTAAACCCTTGTTAGGGTGATGGGGATGGAGTAAGACCCTAAACCCTTGTTAGGGTGATGGGGATGGGGATAGAGTCAGACCCTAAACCACTGCTAGGGTGATGGGGATAGAGTAAGACCCTAAACCATTGCTAGGGTGATGGGGATAGAGTAAGACCCTAAACCCTTGCTAGGGTGATGGGGATGGGGATAGAGTAAGACCCTAAACCCTTGCTAGGGTGATGGGGATGGGGATAGAGTAAGACCCTAAACCATTGCTAGGGTGATGGGGATAGAGTAAGGCCCTAAACCCTTGCTAGGGTGATGGGGATAGAGTAAGACCCTAAACCCTTCCTAGGGTGATGGGGATAGAGTAAGACCCTAAACCCTTCCTAGGGTGATGGGGATAGAGTAAGACCCTTGCTAGGGTGATGGGGATGGGGATAGAGTAAGACCCTAAACCATTCCTAGGGTGATGGGGATGGGGATAGAGTCAGACCCTAAACCCTTGTTAGGATGATGGGGATAGAGTAAGACCCTAAACCCTTGCTAGGGTGATGGTGATGGGGATAGAGTAAGACCCTAAACCCTTGCTAGGGTGATGGGGATAGAGTAAGACCCTAAACCCTTGTTAGGGTGATGGGGATGGGGATAGAGTAAGACCCTAAACCCTTGCTAGGGTGATGGTGATGGGGATAGAGTAAGACCCTAAACCCTTGCTAGGGTGATGGGGATAGAGTAAGACCCTAAACCCTTGCTAGGGTGATGGGGATAGAGTAAGACCCTAAACCCTTGCTAGGGTGATGGGGATAGAGTAAGACCCTAAACCCTTGTTAGGGTGATGGGGATAGAGTAAGACCCTAAACCCTTGTTAGGGTGATGGGGATAGAGTAAGACCCTAAACCCTTGCTAGGGTGATGGGGATGGGGATAGAGTAAGACCCTAAACCCTTGTTAGGGTGATGGGGATGGAGTAAGACCCTAAACCCTTGTTAGGGTGATGGGGATGGGGATAGAGTAAGACCCTAAACCATTGTTAGGGTGATGGGGATGGAGTAAGACCCTAAACCCTTGTTAGGGTGATGGGGATGGGGATAGAGTAAGACCCTAAACCCTTGCTAGGGTGATGGGGATGGGGATAGAGTAAGACCCTAAACCCTTGTTAGGGTGATGGGGATAGAGTAAGGCCCTAAACCCTTGTTAGGGTGATGGGGATGGGGATAGAGTAAGACCCTAAACCCTTGCTAGGGTGATGGGGATGGGGATAGAGTAAGACCCTAAACCATTACTAGGGTGATGGGGATAGAGTAAGACCCTAAACCATTGCTAGGGTGATGGGGATAGAGTAAGACCCTAAACCCTTGCTAGGGTGATGGGGATGGGGATAGAGTAAGACCCTAAACCCTTGCTAGGGTGATGGGGATAGAGTAAGACCCTAAACCATTGCTAGGGTGATGGGGATAGAGTAAGGCCCTAAACCCTTGCTAGGGTGATGGGGATAGAGTAAGACCCTAAACCCTTCCTAGGGTGATGGGGATAGAGTAAGACCCTAAACCCTTCCTAGGGTGATGGGGATAGAGTAAGACCCTAAACCCTTGCTAGGGTGATGGGGATGGGGATAGAGTAAGACCCTAAACCCTTCCTAGGGTGATGGGGATGGGGATAGAGTCAGACCCTAAACCCTTGTTAGGGTGATGGGGATAGAGTAAGACCCTAAACCCTTGCTAGGGTGATGGGGATAGAGTAAGACCCTAAACCCTTGTTAGGCTGATGGGGATAGAGTAAGACCCTAAACCCTTGCTAGGGTGATGGGGATAGAGTAAGACTCTAAACCATTGCTAGGGTGATGGGGATAGAGTAAGACCCTAAACCCTTGTTAGGGTGATGGGGATAGAGTAAGGCCCTAAACCCTTGTTAGGGTGATGGGGATAGAGTAAGACCCTAAACCCTTGTTAGGGTGATGGGGATGGGGATAGAGTAAGACCCTAAACCCTTGCTAGGGTGATGGGGATGGGGATAGAGTAAGACCCTAAACCATTGCTAGGCTGATGGGGATGGGGATAGAGTCAGACCCTAAACCATTGCTAGGGTGATGGGGATAGAGTAAGACCCTAAACCATTGCTAGGGTGATGGGGATAGAGTAAGACCCTAAACCCTTGCTAGGGTGATGGGGATGGGGATAGAGTAAGACCCTAAACCCTTGCTAGGGTGATGGGGATGGGGATAGAGTAAGACCCTAAACCATTGCTAGGGTGATGGGGATAGAGTAAGGCCCTAAACCCTTGCTAGGGTGATGGGGATAGAGTAAGACCCTAAACCCTTCCTAGGGTGATGGGGATAGAGTAAGACCCTAAACCCTTCCTAGGGTGATGGGGATAGAGTAAGACCCTAAACCCTTGCTAGGGTGATGGGGATGGGGATAGAGTAAGACCCTAAACCCTTCCTAGGGTGATGGGGATGGGGATAGAGTCAGACCCTAAACCCTTGCTAGGGTGATGGGGATAGAGTAAGACCCTAAACCCTTGTTAGGCTGATGGGGATGGGGATAGAGTAAGACCCTAAACCCTTGCTAGGGTGATGGGGATAGAGTAAGACTCTAAACCCTTCCTAGGGTGATGGGGATAGAGTAAGACCCTAAACCCTTCCTAGGGTGATGGGGATAGAGTAAGACCCTAAACCCTTGCTAGGGTGATGGGGATGGGGATAGAGTAAGACCCTAAACCCTTTCTAGGGTGATGGGGATGGGGATAGAGTCAGACCCTAAACCCTTGTTAGGGTGATGGGGATAGAGTAAGACCCTAAACCCTTGCTAGGGTGATGGGGATAGAGTAAGACCCTAAACCCTTGTTAGGGTGATGGGGATAGAGTAAGACCCTAAACCCTTGCTAGGGTGATGGGGATGGGGATAGAGTAAGACCCTAAACCCTTGCTAGGGTGATGGGGATGGGGATAGAGTAAGACCCTAAACCCTTTCTAGGGTGATGGGGATGGGGATAGAGTCAGACCCTAAACCCTTGTTAGGGTGATGGGGATAGAGTAAGACCCTAAACCCTTGCTAGGGTGATGGGGATAGAGTAAGACCCTAAACCCTTGTTAGGGTGATGGGGATAGAGTAAGACCCTAAACCCTTGCTAGGGTGATGGGGATGGGGATAGAGTAAGACCCTAAACCCTTGTTAGGCTGATGGGGATGGGGATAGAGTAAGACCCTAAACCATTGCTAGGGTGATGGGGATAGAGTAAGACCCTAAACCCTTGTTAGGCTGATGGGGATGTGGATAGAGTAAGACCCTAAACCCTTGTTAGGGTGATGGGGATAGAGTAAGACCCTAAACCCTTGTTAGGTGATGGGGATATAGAGTAAGACCCTAAACCCTTGTTAGGGTGATGGGGATAGAGTAAGACCCTAAACCCTTGTTAGGGTGATGGGGATGGGGATAGAGTAAGACCCTAAACCCTTGTTAGGCTGATGGGGATGGGGATAGAGTAAGACCCTAAACCCTTGTTAGGGTGATGGGGATAGAGTAAGACCCTAAACCCTTGTTAGGGTGATGGGGATAGAGTAAGACTCTAAACCCTTGTTAGGGTGATGGGGATGGGGATAGAGTAAGACCCTAAACCATTGCTAGGGTGATGGGGATAGAGTAAGACCCTAAACCCTTGCTAGGGTGATGGGGATAGAGTAAGACTCTAAACCCTTGTTAGGGTGATGGGGATGGGGATAGAGTAAGACCCTAAACCCTTGCTAGGGTGTTGGGGATAATATAATAATAATATATGCCATTTAGCAGACGCTTTTATCCAAAGCGACTTACAGTCATGTGTGCATACATTCTACGTATGGGTGGTCCCGGGGATCGAACCCACTACCCTGGCGTTACAAGCGCCATGCTCTACCAACTGAGCTACAGAAGGATAGAGTTAGACCCTAAACCCTTGCTAGGGTGTTGGGGATAGAGTTAGACCCTAAACCCTTGCTAGGGTGTTGGGGATAGAGTAAGACCCTAAACCCTTGCTAGGGTGATGGGGATGGGGATAGAGTAAGACCCTAAACCCTTCCTAGGGTGATGGGGATAGAGTAAGACCCTAAACCCTTGTTAGGGTGATGGGGATGGGGATAGAGTAAGATCCTAAACCCTTACTAGGGTGATGGGGATGGGGATAGAGTAAGACCCTAAACCATTGCTAGGGTGATGGGGATGGGGATAGAGTAAGACCTAAACCATTGCTAGGTGATGGGGATGGGGATAGAGCAAGACCCTAAACCATTGCTAGGGTGATGGGGATGGGGATAGAGTAAGACCCTAAACCCTTGTTAGGGTGATGGGATGGGGATAGAGTAAGACCCTAAACCATTGCTAGGGTGATGGGGATGGGGATAGAGTAAGACCCTAAACCCTTCCTAGGGTGATGGGGATGGGGATAGAGTCAGACCCTAAACCCTTGCTAGGGTGATGGGGATAGAGTAAGACCCTAAACCCTTGTTAGGCTGATGGGGATGGGGATAGAGTAAGACCCTAAACCCTTGCTAGGGTGATGGGGATAGAGTAAGACTCTAAACCCTTCCTAGGTGATGGGGATAGAGTAAGACCCTAAACCCTTCCTAGGGTGATGGGGATAGAGTAAGACCCTAAACCCTTGCTAGGGTGATGGGGATGGGGATAGAGTAAGACCCTAAACCCTTTCTAGGGTGATGGGGATGGGGATAGAGTCAGACCCTAAACCCTTGTTAGGGTGATGGGGATAGAGTAAGACCCTAAACCCTTGCTAGGGTGATGGGGATAGAGTAAGACCCTAAACCCTTGTTAGGGTGATGGGGATAGAGTAAGACTCTAAACCCTTGTTAGGGTGATGGGGATGGGGATAGAGTAAGACCCTAAACCATTGCTAGGGTGATGGGGATAGAGTAAGACCCTAAACCCTTGTTAGGCTGATGGGGATGTGGATAGAGTAAGACCCTAAACCCTTGTTAGGGTGATGGGGATAGAGTAAGACCCTAAACCCTTGTTAGGGTGATGGGGATGGGGATAGAGTAAGACCCTAAACCCTTGTTAGGTGATGGGGATAGAGTAAGACCCTAAACCCTTGTTAGGGTGATGGGGATGGGGATAGAGTAAGACCCTAAACCCTTGTTAGGCTGATGGGGATGGGGATAGAGTAAGACCCTAAACCCTTGTTAGGGTGATGGGGATAGAGTAAGACCCTAAACCCTTGTTAGGGTGATGGGGATAGAGTAAGACTCTAAACCCTTGTTAGGGTGATGGGGATGGGGATAGAGTAAGACCCTAAACCATTGCTAGGGTGATGGGGATAGAGTAAGACCCTAAACCCTTGCTAGGGTGATGGGGATAGAGTAAGACTCTAAACCCTTGTTAGGGTGATGGGGATGGGGATAGAGTAAGACCCTAAACCCTTGCTAGGGTGTTGGGGATAATATAATAATAATATATGCCATTTAGCAGACGCTTTTATCCAAAGCGACTTACAGTCATGTGTGCATACATTCTACGTATGGGTGGTCCCGGGGATCGAACCCACTACCCTGGCGTTACAAGCGCCATGCTCTACCAACTGAGCTACAGAAGGATAGAGTTAGACCCTAAACCCTTGCTAGGGTGTTGGGGATAGAGTTAGACCCTAAACCCTTGCTAGGGTGTTGGGGATAGAGTAAGACCCTAAACCCTTGCTAGGCTGATGGGGATAGAGTAAGATCCTAAACCCTTGCTAGGCTGATGGGGATAGAGTAAGATCCTAAACCCTTGCTAGGCTGATGGGGATAGAGTAAGATCCTAAACCCTTGCTAGGCTGATGGGGATGGGGATAGAGTAAGGCCCTAAACCCTTGTTAGGGTGATGGGGATGGGGATAGAGTAAGACCCTAAACCCTTGCTAGGATGATGGGGATGGGGATAGAGTAAGACCCTAAACCATTGCTAGGGTGATGGGGATTGGGATAGAGTAAGACCCTAAACCCTTGCTAGGGTGATGGGGATGGGGATAGAGTAAGGCCCTAAACCCTTGTTAGGGTGATGGGGATGGGGATAGAGTAAGACCCTAAACCATTGCTAGAGTGATGGGGATGGGGATAGAGTAAGACCCTAAACCCTTGCTAGGGTGATGGGGATGGGGATAGAGTAAGACCCTAAACCCTTCCTAGGGTGATGGGGATAGAGTAAGACCCTAAACCCTTGTTAGGGTGATGGGGATGGGGATAGAGTAAGATCCTAAACCCTTACTAGGGTGATGGGGATGGGGATAGAGTAAGACCCTAAACCATTGCTAGGGTGATGGGGATGGGGATAGAGTAAGACCCTAAACCATTGCTAGGGTGATGGGGATGGGGATAGAGCAAGACCCTAAACCATTGCTAGGGTGATGGGGATGGGGATAGAGTAAGACCCTAAACCCTTGTTAGGGTGATGGGGATGGGGATAGAGTAAGACCCTAAACCATTGCTAGGGTGATGGGGATGGGGATAGAGTAAGACCCTAAACCCTTCCTAGGGTGATGGGGATGGGGATAGAGTCAGACCCTAAACCCTTGCTAGGGTGATGGGGATAGAGTAAGACCCTAAACCCTTGTTAGGCTGATGGGGATGGGGATAGAGTAAGACCCTAAACCCTTGCTAGGGTGATGGGGATAGAGTAAGACTCTAAACCCTTCCTAGGGTGATGGGGATAGAGTAAGACCCTAAACCCTTCCTAGGGTGATGGGGATAGAGTAAGACCCTAAACCCTTGCTAGGGTGATGGGGATGGGGATAGAGTAAGACCCTAAACCCTTTCTAGGTGATGGGGATGGGGATAGAGTCAGACCCTAAACCCTTGTTAGGGTGATGGGGATAGAGTAAGACCCTAAACCCTTGCTAGGGTGATGGGGATAGAGTAAGACCCTAAACCCTTGTTAGGGTGATGGGGATAGAGTAAGACCCTAAACCCTTGCTAGGGTGATGGGGATGGGGATAGAGTAAGACCCTAAACCCTTGCTAGGGTGATGGGGATGGGGATAGAGTAAGACCCTAAACCCTTTCTAGGGTGATGGGGATGGGGATAGAGTCAGACCCTAAACCCTTGTTAGGGTGATGGGGATAGAGTAAGACCCTAAACCCTTGCTAGGGTGATGGGGATAGAGTAAGACCCTAAACCCTTGTTAGGGTGATGGGGATAGAGTAAGACCCTAAACCCTTGCTAGGGTGATGGGGATGGGGATAGAGTAAGACCCTAAACCCTTGTTAGGCTGATGGGGATGGGGATAGAGTAAGACCCTAAACCATTGCTAGGGTGATGGGGATAGAGTAAGACCCTAAACCCTTGTTAGGCTGATGGGGATGTGGATAGAGTAAGACCCTAAACCCTTGTTAGGGTGATGGGGATAGAGTAAGACCCTAAACCCTTGTTAGGGTGATGGGGATGGGGATAGAGTAAGACCCTAAACCCTTGTTAGGGTGATGGGGATAGAGTAAGACCCTAAACCCTTGTTAGGGTGATGGGGATGGGGATAGAGTAAGACCCTAAACCCTTGTTAGGCTGATGGGGATGGGGATAGAGTAAGACCCTAAACCCTTGTTAGGGTGATGGGGATAGAGTAAGACCCTAAACCCTTGTTAGGGTGATGGGGATAGAGTAAGACTCTAAACCCTTGTTAGGGTGATGGGGATGGGGATAGAGTAAGACCCTAAACCATTGCTAGGGTGATGGGGATAGAGTAAGACCCTAAACCCTTGTTAGGGTGATGGGGATAGAGTAAGACTCTAAACCCTTGTTAGGTGATGGGGATGGGGATAGAGTAAGACCCTAAACCCTTGCTAGGGTGTTGGGGATAATATAATAATAATATATGCCATTTAGCAGACGCTTTTATCCAAAGCCCTTACAGTCATGTGTGCATACATTCTACGTATGGGTGGTCCCGGGGATCGAACCCACTACCCTGGCGTTACAAGCGCCATGCTCTACCAACTGAGCTACAGAAGGATAGAGTTAGACCCTAAACCCTTGCTAGGGTGTTGGGGATAGAGTTAGACCCTAAACCCTTGCTAGGGTGTTGGGGATAGAGTAAGACCCTAAACCCTTGCTAGGCTGATGGGGATAGAGTAAGATCCTAAACCCTTGCTAGGCTGATGGGGATAGAGTAAGATCCTAAACCCTTGCTAGGCTGATGGGGATAGAGTAAGATCCTAAACCCTTGCTAGGCTGATGGGGATGGGGATAGAGTAAGGCCCTAAACCCTTGTTAGGGTGATGGGGATGGGGATAGAGTAAGACCCTAAACCCTTGCTAGGATGATGGGGATGGGGATAGAGTAAGACCCTAAACCATTGCTAGGGTGATGGGGATTGGGATAGAGTAAGACCCTAAACCCTTGCTAGGTGATGGGGATGGGGATAGAGTAAGGCCCTAAACCCTTGTTAGGGTGATGGGGATGGGGATAGAGTAAGACCCTAAACCATTGCTAGAGTGATGGGGATGGGGATAGAGTAAGACCCTAAACCCTTGCTAGGTGATGGGGATGGGGATAGAGTAAGACCCTAAACCCTTCCTAGGGTGATGGGGATAGAGTAAGACCCTAAACCCTTGTTAGGGTGATGGGGATGGGGATAGAGTAAGATCCTAAACCCTTACTAGGGTGATGGGGATGGGGATAGAGTAAGACCCTAAACCATTGCTAGGGTGATGGGGATGGGGATAGAGTAAGACCCTAAACCATTGCTAGGGTGATGGGGATGGGGATAGAGCAAGACCCTAAACCATTGCTAGGGTGATGGGGATGGGGATAGAGTAAGACCCTAAACCCTTGTTAGGGTGATGGGGATGGGGATAGAGTAAGACCCTAAACCATTGCTAGGGTGATGGGGATGGGGATAGAGTAAGACCCTAAACCCTTCCTAGGGTGATGGGGATAGAGTAAGACCCTAAACCATTGCTAGTGTGATGGGGATAGAGTAAGACCCTAAATCATTGCTAGGGTGACGGGGATAGAGTAAGACCCTAAACCATTGCTAGGGTGATGGGGATAGAGTAAGACCCTAAACCATTGCTAGGGTGATGGGGATGGGGATAGAGTAAGACCCTAAACCCTTCCTAGGGTGATGGGGATGGGGATAGAGTAAGACCCTAAACCCTTGCTAGGGTGATGGGGATGGGGATAGAGTAAGACCCTAAACCCTTCCTAGGGTGATGGGGATGGGGATAGAGTAAGACCCTAAACCATTGCTAGGGTGATGGGGATAGAGTAAGACCCTAAACCCTTGTTAGGGTGATGGGGATGGGGATAGAGTAAGACCCTAAACCCTTGCTAGGGTGATGGGGATAGAGTAAGACCCTAAACCCTTGCTAGGATGATGGGGATGGGGATAGAGTAAGACCCTAAACCATTGCTAGGGTGATGGGGATTGGGATAGAGTAAGACCCTAAACCCTTGCTAGGGTGATGGGGATAGAGTAAGGCCCTAAACCCTTGTTAGGGTGATGGGGATGGGGATAGAGTAAGACCCTAAACCATTGCTAGGGTGATGGGGATTGGGATAGAGTAAGACCCTAAACCCTTGCTAGGGTGATGGGGATAGAGTAAGGCCCTAAACCCTTGTTAGGGTGATGGGGATGGGGATAGAGTAAGGCCCTAAACCATTGCTAGGGTGATGGGGATGGGGATAGAGTAAGGCCCTAAACCCTTGTTAGGGTGATGGGGATGGGGATAGAGTAAGGCCCTAAACCCTTGCTAGGGTGATGGGGATGGGGATAGAGTAAGACCCTAAACCCTTGTTAGGGTGATGGGGATGGGGATAGAGTAAGACCCTAAACCCTTGCTAGGGTGATGGGGATGGGGATAGAGTAAGACCCTAAACCCTTCCTAGGGTGATGGGGATAGAGTAAGACCCTAAACCCTTGTTAGGGTGATGGGGATGGGGATAGAGTAAGACCCTAAACCCTTCCTAGGGTGATGGGGAGGGAGTAAGACCCTAAACCATTGCTAGAGTGATGGGGATGGGGATAGAGTAAGACCCTAAACCCTTGCTAGGGTGATGGGGATGGGGATAGAGTAAGACCCTAAACCCTTCCTAGGGTGATGGGGATAGAGTAAGACCCTAAACCCTTGTTAGGGTGATGGGGATGGGGATAGAGTAAGACCCTAAACCCTTCCTAGGGTGTTGGGGATAGAGTAAGATCCTAAACCCTTACTAGGGTGATGGGGATGGGGATAGAGTAAGACCCTAAACCATTGCTAGGGTGATGGGGATGGGGATAGAGTAAGACCCTAAACCATTGCTAGGGTGATGGGGATGGGGATAGAGCAAGACCCTAAACCATTGCTAGGGTGATGGGGATTGGGATAGAGTAAGACCCTAAACCCTTGCTAGGGTGATGGGGATGGGGATAAGGTAAGGCCCTAAACCCTTGTTAGGGTGATGGGGATGGGGATAGAGTAAGACCCTAAACCATTGCTAGAGTGATGGGGATGGGGATAGAGTAAGACCCTAAACCCTTGCTAGGGTGATGGGGATGGGGATAGAGTAAGACCCTAAACCCTTCCTAGGGTGATGGGGATAGAGTAAGACCCTAAACCCTTGTTAGGTGATGGGGATGGGGATAGAGTAAGATCCTAAACCCTTACTAGGGTGATGGGGATGGGGATAGAGTAAGACCCTAAACCATTGCTAGGTGATGGGGATGGGGATAGAGTAAGACCCTAAACCATTGCTAGGGTGATGGGGATGGGGATAGAGCAAGACCCTAAACCATTGCTAGGGTGATGGGGATAGAGTAAGACCCTAAACCATTGCTAGTGTGATGGGGATAGAGTAAGACCCTAAATCATTGCTAGGGTGACGGGGATAGAGTAAGACCCTAAACCATTGCTAGGGTGATGGGGATAGAGTAAGACCCTAAACCATTGCTAGGGTGATGGGGATGGGGATAGAGTAAGACCCTAAACCCTTGTTAGGGTGATGGGGATGGGGATAGAGTAAGACCCTAAACCCTTGCTAGGGTGATGGGGATGGGGATAGAGTAAGACCCTAAACCCTTCCTAGGGTGATGGGGATGGGGATAGAGTAAGACCCTAAACCATTGCTAGGGTGATGGGGATAGAGTAAGACCCTAAACCCTTGTTAGGGTGATGGGGATAGAGTAAGACCCTAAACCCTTGCTAGGATGATGGGGATGGGGATAGAGTAAGACCCTAAACCATTGCTAGGGTGATGGGGATTGGGATAGAGTAAGACCCTAAACCCTTGCTAGGGTGATGGGGATGGGGATAGAGTAAGGCCCTAAACCCTTGTTAGGGTGATGGGGATGGGGATAGAGTAAGACCCTAAACCATTGCTAGAGTGATGGGGATGGGGATAGAGTAAGACCCTAAACCCTTGCTAGGGTGATGGGGATGGGGATAGAGTAAGACCCTAAACCCTTCCTAGGGTGATGGGGATAGAGTAAGACCCTAAACCCTTGTTAGGGTGATGGGGATGGGGATAGAGTAAGATCCTAAACCCTTACTAGGGTGATGGGGATGGGGATAGGGTAAGACCCTAAACCATTGCTAGGGTGATGGGGATGGGGATAGAGTAAGACCCTAAACCATTGCTAGGGTGATGGGGATGGGGATAGAGCAAGACCCTAAACCATTGCTAGGGTGATGGGGATGGGGATAGAGTAAGACCCTAAACCCTTGTTAGGGGGATGGGGATAGAGTAAGACCCTAAACCATTGCTAGGGTGATGGGGATGGGGATAGAGTAAGACCCTAAACCCTTCCTAGGGTGATGGGGATAGAGTAAGACCCTAAACCATTGCTAGTGTGATGGGGATAGAGTAAGACCCTAAATCATTGCTAGGGTGACGGGGATAGAGTAAGACCCTAAACCATTGCTAGGGTGATGGGGATAGAGTAAGACCCTAAACCATTGCTAGGGTGATGGGGATGGGGATAGAGTAAGACCCTAAACCCTTGCTAGGGTGTTGGGGATAGAGTAAGACCCTAAACCATTGCTAGGTGATGGGGATAGAGTAAGACCCTAAAACCTTGTTAGGGTGATGGGGATGGGGATAGAGTAAGACCCTAAACCCTTGTTAGGGTGATGGGGATGGGGATAGAGTAAGACCCTAAACCATTGCGAGGGTGATGGGGACAGATTAAGACCCTAAACCCTTGTTAGGGTGATGGGGATGGGGATAGAGTAAGACCCTAAACCATTGCGAGGGTGATGGGGACAGATTAAGACCCTAAACCCTTGCTAGGGTGATGGGGATGGGGATAGAGTAAGACCCTAAACCCTTGTTAGGGTGATGGTGATAGAGTAAGACCCTAAACCCTTGCTAGGGTGATGGGGATAGAGTAAGACCCTAAACCCTTGCTAGGGTGATGGTGATGGGGATAGAGTAAGACCCTAAACCCTTGTTAGGGTGATGGGGATAGAGTAAGACCCTAAACCCTTGCTAGGGTGATGGGGATAGAGTAAGGCCCTAAACCCTTGTTAGGGTGATGGGGATGGGGATAGATTAAGACCCTAAACCCTTGCTAGGGTGATGGTGATGGGGATAGAGTAAGACCCTAAACCATTGCTAGGGTGATGGGGATGGGGATGGAGTAAGACCCTAAACGCTTGCTAGGGTGATGGGGATGGGGATAGAGAAGACCCTAAACCCTTGCTAGGGTGATGGGGATAGAGTAAAACCCTAAACACTTGTTAGGTGATGGGGATGGGGATAGAGTAAGACCCTAAACCCTTGTTAGGTGATGGGGATAGAGTAAGACCCTAAACCCTTGCTAGGTGATGGTGATGGGGATAGGGTAAGACCTAAACCCTTCCTAGGTGATGGGGATGGGGATAGAGTAAGACCCTAAACCATTGCTAGGGTGATGGGGATAGAGTAAGACCCTAAACCCTTGCTAGGGTGATGGTGATGGGGATAGAGTAAGACCCTAAACCCTTGTTAGGGTGATGGGGATGGTTATAGAGTAAGACCCTAAACCATTGCTAGGGTGATGGGGATAGAGTAAGACCCTAAACCCTTGCTAGGGTGATGGTGATGGGGATAGAGTAAGACCCTAAACCCTTCCTAGGGTGATGGGGATAGAGTAAGACCCTAAACCCTTCCTAGGGTGATGGGGGTAGAGTAAGACCCTAAACCATTGCTAGGGTGTTGGGGATAGAGTAAGACCCTGAACTCTTGCTAGGGTGTTGGGGATAGAGTAAGACCCTAAACCCTTGCTAGGGTGATGGGGATAGAGTAAGACCCTAAACCCTTGCTAGGGTGTTGGGGATAGAGTAAGACCCTAAACCCTTGCTAGGGTGATGGGGATAGTGTAAGACCCTAAACCCTTGTTAGGGTGATGGTGATAGATTAAGACCCTAAACCCTTGCTAGGGTGTTGGGGATAGAGTAAGACCCTAAACTATTGCTAGGGTGTTGGGGATAGAGTAAGACCCTAAACCATTGCTAGGGTGATGGGGATAGAGTAAGACCCTAAACCATTGCTAGGGTGATGGGGATAGAGTAAGACCCTAAACCCTTGCTAGGGTGATGGGGATAGAGTAAGACCCTAAACCCTTGTTAGGGTGATGGGGATGGGGATAGAGTAAGACCCTAAACCCTTGCTAGGGTGTTGGGGATAGAGTAAGACCCTAAACCATTGCTAGGGTGATGGGGATATAGTAAGACCCTAAACCCTTGTTAGGGTGATGGGGCTAGAGTAAGACCCTAAACCCTTGCTAGGGTGATGGTGATGGGGATAGGGTAAGACCCTAAACCGTTCCTAGGGTGATGGGGATGGGGATAGAGTAAGACCCTAAACCATTGCTAGGGTGATGGGGATAGAGTAAGACCCTAAACCCTTGCTAGGGTGATGGTGATGGGGATAGAGTAAGACCCTAAACCCTTGTTAGGGTGATGGGGATGGTTATAGAGTAAGACCCTAAACCATTGCTAGGGTGATGGGGATAGAGTAAGACCCTAAACCCTTGCTAGGGTGATGGTGATGGGGATAGAGTAAGACCCTAAACCCTTCCTAGGGTGATGGGGATAGAGTAAGACCCTAAACCCTTCCTAGGGTGATGGGGGTAGAGTAAGACCCTAAACCATTGCTAGGGTGTTGGGGATAGAGTAAGACCCTGAACTCTTGCTAGGTGTTGGGGATAGAGTAAGACCCTAAACCCTTGCTAGGGTGATGGGGATAGAGTAAGACCCTAAACCCTTGCTAGGGTGTTGGGGATAGAGTAAGACCCTAAACCCTTGCTAGGGTGATGGGGATAGTGTAAGACCCTAAACCCTTGTTAGGTGATGGGGATAGAGTTAAGACCCTAAACCCTTGCTAGGGTGTTGGGGATAGAGTAAGACCCTAAACTATTGCTAGGGTGTTGGGGATAGAGTAAGACCCTAAACCATTGCTAGGGTGATGGGGATAGAGTAAGACCCTAAACCATTGCTAGGGTGATGGGGATAGAGTAAGACCCTAAACCCTTGCTAGGGTGATGGGGATAGAGTAAGACCCTAAACCCTTGTTAGGGTGATGGGGATGGGGATAGAGTAAGACCCTAAACCCTTGCTAGGGTGTTGGGGATAGAGTAAGACCCTAAACCATTGCTAGGGTGATGGGGATATAGTAAGACCCTAAACCCTTGTTAGGGTGATGGGGATGGGGATAGAGTAAGACCCTAAACCCTTGCTAGGGTGTTGGGGATAGAGTAAGACCCTAAACCCTTGCTAGGGTGATGGGGATAGAGTAAGACCCTAAACCCTTGCTAGGGTGATGGTGATGGGGATAGAGTAAGACCCTAAACCCTTGTTAGGGTGATGGGGATAGAGTAAGGCCCTAAACCCTTGTTAGGGTGATGGGGATGGGGATAGAGTAAGACCCTAAACCCTTGCTAGGGTGATGGGGATAGAGTAAGACCCTAAACCCTTGTTAGGGTGATGGGGATGGGGATAGAGTAAGACCCTAAACCATTGCGAGGGTGATGGGGACAGATTAAGACCCTAAACCCTTGTTAGGGTGATGGGGATGGGGATAGAGTAAGACCCTAAACCCTTGTTAGGGTGATGGGGATAGAGTAAGACCCTAAACCATTGCGAGAGTGATGGGGACAGATTAAGACCCTAAACCCTTGCTAGGGTGATGGGGATGGGGATAGAGTAAGACCCTAAACCCTTGTTAGGGTGATGGGGATAGAGTAAGACCCTAAACCCTTGCTAGGGTGATGGGGATAGAGTAAGACCCTAAACCCTTGCTAGGGTGATGGTGATGGGGATAGAGTAAGACCCTAAACCCTTGTTAGGGTGATGGGGATAGAGTAAGGCCCTAAACCCTTGTTAGGGTGATGGGGATGGGGATAGAGTAAGACCCTAAACCCTTGCTAGGGTGATGGTGATGGGGATAGAGTAAGACCCTAAACCATTGCTAGGGTGATGGGGATGGGGAGGGAGTAAGACCCTAAACGCTTGCTAGGGTGATGGGGATGGGGATAGAGTAAGACCCTAAACCCTTGCTAGGGTGATGGGGACAGATTAAGACCCTAAACCCTTGTTAGGGTGATGGGGATGGGGATAGAGTAAGACCCTAAACCATTGCGAGGGTGATGGGGACAGATTAAGACCCTAAACCCTTGTTAGGGTGATGGGGATAGAGTAAGACCCTAAACCATTGCGAGGGTGATGGGGACAGATTAAGACCCTAAACCCTTGCTAGGGTGATGGGGATGGGGATAGAGTAAGACCCTAAACCCTTGCTAGGGTGATGGGGATAGAGTAAGACCCTAAACCCTTGCTAGGGTGATGGTGATGGGGATAGAGTAAGACCCTAAACCCTTGTTAGGGTGATGGGGATAGAGTAAGGCCCTAAACCCTTGTTAGGGTGATGGGGATGGGGATAGAGTAAGACCCTAAACCCTTGCTAGGGTGATGGTGATGGGGATAGAGTAAGACCCTAAACCATTGCTAGGGTGATGGGGATGGGGAGGGAGTAAGACCCTAAACGCTTGCTAGGGTGATGGGGATGGGGATAGAGTAAGACCCTAAACCCTTGCTAGGGTGTTGGGGATAGAGTAAGACCCTAAACCATTGCTAGGGTGATGGGGATATAGTAAGACCCTAAACCCTTGTTAGGGTGATGGGGATGGGGATAGAGTAAGACCCTAAACCCTTGCTAGGGTGTTGGGGATGGGGATAGAGTAAGACCCTAAACCATTGCTAGGGTGATGGGGATAGAGTAAGACCCTAAACCATTGCTAGGGTGATGGGGATAGAGTAAGACCCTAAACCCTTGCTAGGGTGATGGGGATAGAGTAAGACCCTAAACCCTTGTTAGGGTGATGGGGATGGGGATAGAGTAAGACCCTAAACCCTTGTTAGGGTGATGGGGATAGAGTAAGACCCTAAACCCTTGCTAGGGTGATGGGGATAGAGTAAGACCCTAAACCCTTGTTAGGGTGATGGGGATGGGGATAGAGTAAGACCCTAAACCCTTGCTAGGGTGATGGGAATGGGGATAGAGTAAGACCCTAAACCCTTGCTAGGGTGATGGGGATGGGGATAGAGTAAGACCCTAAACCCTTGCTAGGGTGTTGGGGATAGAGTCAGACCCTAAACCATTGCTAGGGTGATGGGGATAGAGTAAGACCCTAAACCATTGCTAGGGTGATGGGGATAGAGTAAGACCCTAAACCATTGCTAGGGTGATGGGGATAGAGTAAGACCCTAAACCCTTGCTAGGGTGATGGGAATGGGGATAGAGTAAGACCCTAAACCCTTGTTAGGGTGATGGGGATAGAGTTAGACCCTAAACCATTGCTAGGGTGATGGGGATAGAGTAAGACCCGAAACCTTTGTTAGGGTGATGGGGATAGAGTAAGACCCTAAACCATTGCTAGGGTGATGGGGATAGAGTAAGACCCTAAACCCTTGTTAGGGTGATGGGGATAGAGTAAGACCCTAAACCATTGTTAGGTGATGGGGATAGAGTAAGACCCTAAACCCTTGCTAGGGTGATGGGATGGGGATAGAGTAAGACCCTAAACCCTTGTTAGGGTGATGGGGATAGAGTAAGGCCCTAAACCCTTGTTAGGGTGATGGGGATGGGGATAGAGTAAGACCCTAAACCCTTGCTAGGGTGATGGTGATGGGGATAGAGTAAGACCCTAAACCATTGCTAGGGTGATGGTGATGATAGAGTAAGACCCTAAACCCTTGCTAGGGTGATGGTGATGGGGATAGAGTAAGACCCTAAACCCTTGCTAGGGTGATGGTGATGGGATAGAGTAAGACCCTAAACCATTGCTAGGGTGATGGGGATGAGTAAGACCCTAAACGCTTGCTAGGGTGATGGTGATGGGGATAGAGTAAGACCCTAAACCCTTGCTAGGGTGATGGGGATAGAGTAAGACCCTAAACCCTTGTTAGGGTGATGGGGATGGGGATAGAGTAAGACCCTAAACCCTTGCTAGGGTGATGGTGATGGGGATAGAGTAAGACCCTAAACCATTGCTAGGGTGATGGGAATAGAGTAAGACCCTAAACGCTTGCTAGGGTGATGGGGATGGGGATAGAGTAAGACCCTAAACCCTTGCTAGGTGATGGGGATAGAGTAAGACCCTAAACACTTGTTAGGGTGATGGGGATGGGGATAGAGTAAGACCCTAAACCCTTGCTAGGGTGATGGGGATAGAGTAAGACCCTAAACACTTGTTAGGGTGATGGGGATGGGGATAGAGTAAGACCCTAAACCCTTGTTAGGGTGATGGGGATAGAGTAAGACCCTAAACCCTTGTTAGGTGATGGGGATGGGGAGAGAGTAAGACCCTAAACCCTTGTTAGGTGATGGGGATAGAGTAAGACCCTAAACCCTTGCTAGGGTGATGGTGATGGGGATAGAGTAAGACCCTAAACCCTTCCTAGGGTGATGGGGATAGAGTAAGACCCTAAACCCTTGTTAGGGTGATGGGGATGGTTATAGAGTAAGACCCTAAACCCTTGCTAGGGTGATGGTGATGGGGATAGAGTAAGACCCTAAACCCTTCCTAGGGTGATGGGGATAGAGTAAGACCCTAAACCCTTCCTAGGGTGATGGGGTAGAGTAAGACCCTAAACCATTGCTAGGGTGATGGTGATAGATTAAGACCCTAAACCCTTGCTAGGGTGTTGGGGATAGAGTAAGACCCTAAAACCTTCCTAGGGTGATGGGGATAGAGTAAGACCCTAAACCCTTGTTAGGGGATGGGGATGGTTATAGAGTAAGACCCTAAACCATTGCTAGGGTGATGGGGATAGAGTAAGACCCTAAACCCTTGCTAGGGTGATGGTGATGGGGATAGAGTAAGACCCTAAACCCTTCCTAGGGTGATGGGGATAGAGTAAGACCCTAAACGCTTGTTAGGGTGATGGGGATGGTTATAGAGTAAGACCCTAAACCATTGCTAGGGTGATGGGGATAGAGTAAGACCCTAAACCCTTGCTAGGGTGATGGTGATGGGGATAGAGTAAGACCCTAAACCCTTCCTAGGGTGATGGGGATAGAGTAAGATCCTAAACCCTTCCTAGGGTGATGGGGGTAGAGTAAGACCCTAAACCATTGCTAGGGTGATGGTGATAGATTAAGACCCTAAACCCTTGCTAGGGTGTTGGGGATAGAGTCAGACCCTAAACCATTGCTAGGGTGATGGGGATAGAGTAAGACCCTAAACCATTGCTAGGGTGATGGGGATAGAGTAAGACCCTAAACCATTGCTAGGGTGATGGGGATAGAGTAAGACCCTAAACCCTTGCTAGGGTGATGGGAATGGGGATAGAGTAAGACCCTAAACCCTTGTTAGGGTGATGGGGATAGAGTTAGACCCTAAACCATTGCTAGGGTGATGGGGATAGAGTAAGACCCGAAACCTTTGTTAGGGTGATGGGGATAGAGTAAGACCCTAAACCATTGCTAGGGTGATGGGGATAGAGTAAGACCCTAAACCCTTGTTAGGGTGATGGGGATAGAGTAAGACCCTAAACCATTGTTAGGGTGATGGGGATAGAGTAAGACCCTAAACCCTTGCTAGGGTGATGGTGATGGGGATAGAGTAAGACCCTAAACCCTTGTTAGGGTGATGGGGATAGAGTAAGGCCCTAAACCCTTGTTAGGGTGATGGGGATGGGGATAGAGTAAGACCCTAAACCCTTGCTAGGGTGATGGTGATGGGGATAGAGTAAGACCCTAAACCATTGCTAGGGTGATGGTGATGGGGATAGAGTAAGACCCTAAACCCTTGCTAGGGTGATGGTGATGGGGATAGAGTAAGACCCTAAACCCTTGCTAGGGTGATGGTGATGGGGATAGAGTAAGACCCTAAACCATTGCTAGGGTGATGGGAATGGAGTAAGACCCTAAACGCTTGCTAGGGTGATGGTGATGGGGATAGAGTAAGACCCTAAACCCTTGCTAGGGTGATGGGGATAGAGTAAGACCCTAAACCCTTGTTAGGGTGATGGGGATGGGGATAGAGTAAGACCCTAAACCCTTGCTAGGGTGATGGTGATGGGGATAGAGTAAGACCCTAAACCATTGCTAGGGTGATGGGAATGGAGTAAGACCCTAAACGCTTGCTAGGGTGATGGGGATGGGGATAGAGTAAGACCCTAAACCCTTGCTAGGGTGATGGGGATAGAGTAAGACCCTAAACACTTGTTAGGGTGATGGGGATGGGGATAGAGTAAGACCCTAAACCCTTGCTAGGGTGATGGGGATAGAGTAAGACCCTAAACACTTGTTAGGGTGATGGGGATGGGGATAGAGTAAGACCCTAAACCCTTGTTAGGGTGATGGGGATAGAGTAAGACCCTAAACCCTTGTTAGGGTGATGGGGATGGGGAGAGAGTAAGACCCTAAACCCTTGTTAGGGTGATGGGGATAGAGTAAGACCCTAAACCCTTGCTAGGGTGATGGTGATGGGGATAGAGTAAGACCCTAAACCCTTCCTAGGGTGATGGGGATAGAGTAAGACCCTAAACCCTTGTTAGGGTGATGGGGATGGTTATAGAGTAAGACCCTAAACCCTTGCTAGGGTGATGGTGATGGGGATAGAGTAAGACCCTAAACCCTTCCTAGGGTGATGGGGATAGAGTAAGACCCTAAACCCTTCCTAGGGTGATGGGGGTAGAGTAAGACCCTAAACCATTGCTAGGGTGATGGTGATAGATTAAGACCCTAAACCCTTGCTAGGGTGTTGGGGATAGAGTAAGACCCTAAAACCTTCCTAGGGTGATGGGGATAGAGTAAGACCCTAAACCCTTGTTAGGGTGATGGGGATGGTTATAGAGTAAGACCCTAAACCATTGCTAGGGTGATGGGGATAGAGTAAGACCCTAAACCCTTGCTAGGGTGATGGTGATGGGGATAGAGTAAGACCCTAAACCCTTCCTAGGGTGATGGGGATAGAGTAAGACCCTAAACGCTTGTTAGGGTGATGGGGATGGTTATAGAGTAAGACCCTAAACCATTGCTAGGGTGATGGGGATAGAGTAAGACCCTAAACCCTTGCTAGGGTGATGGTGATGGGGATAGAGTAAGACCCTAAACCCTTCCTAGGGTGATGGGGATAGAGTAAGATCCTAAACCCTTCCTAGGGTGATGGGGGTAGAGTAAGACCCTAAACCATTGCTAGGGTGATGGTGATAGATTAAGACCCTAAACCCTTGCTAGGCTGATGGGGATAGAGTAAGACCCTAAACTATTGCTAGGGTGTTGGGGATAGAGTAAGACCCTAAACCATTGCTAGGGTGATGGGGATAGAGTAAGACCCTAAACCATTGCTAGGGTGATGGGGATAGAGTAAGACCCTAAACTATTGCTAGGGTGTTGGGGATAGAGTAAGACCATAAACCATTGCTAGGGTGATGGGGATAGAGTAAGACCCTAAACCATTGCTAGGGTGATGGGGATAGAGTAAGACCCTAAACCCTTGCTAGGGTGATGGGGATAGAGTAAGACCCTAAACCATTGCTAGGGTGATGGGGATATAGTAAGACCCTAAACCCTTGTTAGGGTGATGGGGATGGGGATAGAGTAAGACCCTAAACCCTTGCTAGGGTGATGGGGATAGAGTAAGACCCTAAACCCTTGTTAGGGTGATGGGGATGGGGATAGAGTAAGACCCTAAACCCTTGCTAGGGTGTTGGGGATAGAGTAAGACCCTAAACCATTGCTAGGGTGATGGGGATAGAGTAAGACCCTAAACTATTGCTAGGGTGTTGGGGATAGAGTAAGACCCTAAACCATTGCTAGGGTGATGGGGATAGAGTAAGACCCTAAACCCTTGCTAGGGTGATGGTGATGGGGATAGAGTAAGACCCTAAACCCTTGTTAGGGTGATGGGGATAGAGTAAGACCCTAAACCCTTGCTAGGGTGATGGGGATAGAGTAAGACCCTAAACCATTGCTAGGGTGATGGGGATATAGTAAGACCCTAAACCCTTGTTAGGGTGATGGGGATGGGGATAGAGTAAGACCCTAAACCCTTGCTAGGGTGATGGGGATAGAGTAAGACCCTAAACCCTTGTTAGGGTGATGGGGATGGGGATAGAGTAAGACCCTAAACCCTTGCTAGGGTGTTGGGGATAGAGTAAGACCCTAAACCATTGCTAGGGTGATGGGGATAGAGTAAGACCCTAAACCCTTGCTAGGGTGATGGTGATGGGGATAGAGTAAGACCCTAAACCCTTGTTAGGGTGATGGGGATAGAGTAAGGCCCTAAACCCTTGTTAGGGTGATGGGGATGGGGATAGAGTAAGACCCTAAACCCTTGCTAGGGTGATGGTGATGGGGATAGAGTAAGACCCTAAACCATTGCTAGGGTGATGGGGATGGAGTAAGACCCTAAACGCTTGCTAGGGTGATGGTGATGGGGATAGAGTAAGACCCTAAACCCTTGCTAGGGTGATGGGGATAGAGTAAGACCCTAAACACTTGTTAGGGTGATGGGGATGGGGATAGAGTAAGACCCTAAACCCTTGTTAGGGTGATGGGGATAGAGTAAGACCCTAAACCCTTGCTAGGGTGATGGTGATGGGGATAGAGTAAGACCCTAAACCCTTGCTAGGGTGATGGGGATAGAGTAAGACCCTAAACACTTGTTAGGGTGATGGGGATGGGGAGAGAGTAAGACCCTAAACCCTTGTTAGGGTGATGGGGATAGAGTAAGACCCTAAACCCTTGCTAGGGTGATGGTGATGGGGATAGAGTAAGACCCTAAACCCTTCTAGGGTGATGGGGATAGAGTAAGACCCTAAACCCTTGTTAGGGTGATGGGGATGGGGATAGAGTAAGACCCTAAACCCTTACTAGGGTGATGGGGATGGGGATAGAGTAAGACCCTAAACCCTTGTTAGGGTGATGGGGATAGAGTAAGACCCTAAACCATTGCTAGGGTGATGGGGATGGGGATAGAGTAAGACCCTAAACCATTGCTAGGGTGATGGGGATGGGGATAGAGTAAGACCCTAAACCCTTCCTAGGGTGATGGGGATGGGGATAGAGTAAGGCCCTAAACCCTTGTTAGGGTGATGGGGATGGGGATAGAGTAAGACCCTAAACCATTGCTAGAGTGATGGGGATGGGGATAGAGTAAGACCCTAAACCCTTGCTAGGGTGATGGGGATGGGGATAGAGTAAGACCCTAAACCCTTCCTAAGGTGATGGGGATAGAGTAAGACCCTAAACCCTTGTTAGGGTGATGGGGATGGGGATAGAGTAAGATCCTAAACCCTTACTAGGTGATGGGGATGGGGATAGAGTAAGACCCTAAACCATTGCTAGGTGATGGGGATGGGGATAGAGTAAGACCCTAAACCATTGCTAGGGTGATGGGGATGGGGATAGAGCAAGACCCTAAACCATTGCTAGGGTGATGGGGATGGGGATAGAGTAAGACCCTAAACCCTTGTTAGGGTGATGGGGATGGGGATAGAGTAAGACCCTAAACCATTGCTAGGGTGATGGGGATGGGGATAGAGTAAGACCCTAAACCCTTCCTAGGGTGATGGGGATAGAGTAAGACCCTAAACCATTGCTAGTGTGATGGGGATAGAGTAAGACCCTAAATCATTGCTAGGGTGATGGGGATAGAGTAAGACCCTAAACCATTGCTAGGGTGATGGGGATAGAGTAAGACCCTAAACCATTGCTAGGGTGATGGGGATGGGGATAGAGTAAGACCCTAAACCCTTGTTAGGGTGATGGGGATGGGGATAGAGTAAGACCCTAAACCCTTGCTAGGGTGATGGGGATGGGGATAGAGTAAGACCCTAAACCCTTCCTAGGGTGATGGGGATGGGGATAGAGTAAGACCCTAAACCATTGCTAGGGTGATGGGGATAGAGTAAGACCCTAAACCCTTGTTAGGGTGATGGGGATAGAGTAAGACCCTAAACCATTGCTAGGGTGATGGGGATGGGGATAGAGTAAGACCCTAAACCATTGTTAGGGTGATGGGGATGGGGATAGAGTAAGACCCTAAACCCTTGTTAGGGTGATGGGGATGGGGATAGAGTAAGACCCTAAACCCTTGCTAGGGTGATGGGGATAGAGTAAGACCCTAAACCCTTGCTAGGATGATGGGGATGGGGATAGAGTAAGACCCTAAACCATTGCTAGGGTGATGGGGATTGGGATAGAGTAAGACCCTAAACCCTTGCTAGGGTGATGGGGATGGGGATAGAGTAAGGCCCTAAACCCTTGTTAGGGTGATGGGGATGGGGATAGAGTAAGACCCTAAACCATTGCTAGAGTGATGGGGATGGGGATAGAGTAAGACCCTAAACCCTTGCTAGGGTGATGGGGATGGGGATAGAGTAAGACCCTAAACCCTTCCTAGGGTGATGGGGATAGAGTAAGACCCTAAACCCTTGTTAGGGTGATGGGGATGGGGATAGAGTAAGACCCTAAACCCTTACTAGGTGATGGGGATGGGGATAGAGTAAGACCCTAAACCATTGCTAGGGTGATGGGGATGGGGATAGAGTAAGACCCTAAACCATTGCTAGGGTGATGGGGATGGGGATAGAGTAAGACCCTAAACCATTGCTAGGGTGATGGGGATAGAGTAAGACCCTAAACCCTTGTTAGGTGATGGGGATGGGGATAGAGTAAGACCCTAAACCCTTGCTAGGTGATGGGGATGGGGATAGAGTAAGACCCTAAACCATTGCTAGGGTGATGGGGATGGGGATAGAGTAAGACCCTAAACCATTGCTAGGGTGATGGGGATGGGGATAGAGCAAGACCCTAAACCATTGCTAGGGTGATGGGGATGGGGATAGAGTAAGACCCTAAACCATTGCTAGGGTGATGGGGATGGGGATAGAGTAAGACCCTAAACCATTGCTAGAGTGATGGGGATGGGGATAGAGTAAGACCCTAAACCCTTGTTAGGGTGATGGGGATGGGGATAGAGTAAGACCCTAAACCCTTGCTAGGGTGATGGGGATGGGGATAGAGTAAGACCCTAAACCCTTGTTAGGGTGATGGGGATGGGGATAGAGTAAGACCCTAAACCATTGCTAGGTGATGGGGATGGGGATAGAGTAAGACCCTAAACCCTTGTTAGGGTGATGGGGATGGGGATAGAGTAAGACCCTAAACCCTTGTTAGGGTGATGGGGATGGGGATAGAGTAAGACCCTAAACCCTTGCTAGGGTGATGGGGATGGGGATAGAGTAAGACCCTAAACCCTTGTTAGGGTGATGGGGATGGGGATAGAGTAAGACCCTAAACCCTTGTTAGGGTGATGGGGATGGGGATAGAGTAAGACCCTAAACCATTGCTAGAGTGATGGGGATGGGGATAGAGTAAGACCCTAAACCCTTGTTAGGGTGATGGGGATAGAGTAAGACCCTAAACCCTTGTTAGGGATGATGGGGATAGAGTAAGACCCTAAACCCTTGTTAGGTGATGGGGATGGGGATAGAGTAAGACCCTAAACCCTTCCTAGGGTGATGGGGATGGGGATAGAGTAAGGCCCTAAACCCTTGTTAGGGTGATGGGGATGGGGATAGAGTAAGACCCTAAACCCTTGTTAGGGTGATGGGGATGGGGATAGAGCAAGACCCTAAACCATTGCTAGGGTGATGGGGATGGGGATAGAGCAAGACCCTAAACCATTGCTAGGGTGATGGGGATGGGGATAGAGTAAGACCCTAAACCATTGCTAGAGTGATGGGGATGGGGATAGAGTAAGACCCTAAACCCTTGTTAGGGTGATGGGGATAGAGTAAGACCCTAAACCCTTGCTAGGGTGATGGTGATGGGGATAGAGTAAGACCCTAAACCCTTGCTAGGGTGATGGGGATAGAGTAAGACCCTAAACACTTGTTAGGGTGATGGGGATGGGGAGAGAGTAAGACCCTAAACCCTTGTTAGGGTGATGGGGATAGAGTAAGACCCTAAACCCTTGCTAGGGTGATGGTGATGGGGATAGAGTAAGACCCTAAACCCTTCCTAGGGTGATGGGGATAGAGTAAGACCCTAAACCCTTGTTAGGGTGATGGGGATGGGGATAGAGTAAGATCCTAAACCCTTACTAGGGTGATGGGGATGGGGATAGAGTAAGACCCTAAACCATTGCTAGGGTGATGGGGATGGGGATAGAGTAAGACCCTAAACCATTGCTAGGGTGATGGGGATGGGGATAGAGTAAGACCCTAAACCCTTCCTAGGGTGATGGGGATGGGGATAGAGTAAGACCCTAAACCCTTGTTAGGGTGATGGGGATGGGGATAGAGTAAGACCCTAAACCATTGCTAGAGTGATGGGGATGGGGATAGAGTAAGACCCTAAACCCTTGCTAGGGTGATGGGGATGGGGATAGAGTAAGACCTAAACCCTTCCTAGGGTGATGGGGATAGAGTAAGACCCTAAACCCTTGTTAGGGTGATGGGGATGGGGATAGAGTAAGATCCTAAACCCTTACTAGGTGATGGGGATGGGGATAGAGTAAGACCCTAAACCATTGCTAGGGTGATGGGGATGGGGATAGAGTAAGACCCTAAACCATTGCTAGGTGATGGGGATGGGGATAGAGCAAGACCCTAAACCATTGCTAGGGTGATGGGGATGGGGATAGAGTAAGACCCTAAACCCTTGTTAGGTGATGGGGATGGGGATAGAGTAAGACCCTAAACCATTGCTAGGGTGATGGGGATGGGGATAGAGTAAGACCCTAAACCCTTCCTAGGGTGATGGGGATAGAGTAAGACCCTAAACCATTGCTAGTGATGGGGATAGAGTAAGACCCTAAATCATTGCTAGGGTGACGGGGATAGAGTAAGACCCTAAACCATTGCTAGGGTGATGGGGATAGAGTAAGACCCTAAACCATTGCTAGGGTGATGGGGATGGGGATAGAGTAAGACCCTAAACCCTTCCTAGGGTGATGGGGATGGGGATAGAGTAAGACCCTAAACCCTTGCTAGGGTGATGGGGATGGGGATAGAGTAAGACCCTAAACCCTTCCTAGGGTGATGGGGATGGGGATAGAGTAAGACCCTAAACCATTGCTAGGGTGATGGGGATAGAGTAAGACCCTAAACCCTTGTTAGGGTGATGGGGATAGAGTAAGACCCTAAACCCTTGTTAGGTGATGGGGATGGGGATAGAGTAAGACCCAAACCCTTGCTAGGGTGATGGGGATAGAGTAAGACCCTAAACCCTTGCTAGGATGATGGGGATGGGGATAGAGTAAGACCCTAAACCATTGCTAGGGTGATGGGGATTGGGATAGAGTAAGACCCTAAACCCTTGCTAGGGTGATGGGGATGGGGATAGAGTAAGACCCTAAACCCTTGTTAGGGTGATGGGGATGGGGATAGAGTAAGACCCTAAACCATTGCTAGAGTGATGGGGATGGGGATAGAGTAAGACCCTAAACCCTTGCTAGGGTGATGGGGATGGGGATAGAGTAAGACCCTAAACCCTTCCTAGGGTGATGGGGATAGAGTAAGACCCTAAACCCTTGTTAGGGTGATGGGGATGGGGATAGAGTAAGATCCTAAACCCTTACTAGGGTGATGGGGATGGGGATAGAGTAAGACCCTAAACCATTGCTAGGGTGATGGGGATGGGGATAGAGTAAGACCCTAAACCATTGCTAGGGTGATGGGGATGGGGATAGAGCAAGACCCTAAACCATTGCTAGGGTGATGGGGATTGGGATAGAGTAAGACCCTAAACCCTTGCTAGGGTGATGGGGATGGGGATAGAGTAAGACCCTAAACCCTTCCTAGGGTGATGGGGATAGAGTAAGACCCTAAACCATTGCTAGTGTGATGGGGATAGAGTAAGACCCTAAATCATTGCTAGGGTGATGGGGATAGAGTAAGACCCTAAACCATTGCTAGGGTGATGGGGATAGAGTAAGACCCTAAACCATTGCTAGGGTGATGGGGATGGGGATAGAGTAAGACCCTAAACCCTTCCTAGGGTGATGGGGATGGGGATAGAGTAAGACCCTAAACCCTTGCTAGGGTGATGGGGATGGGGATAGAGTAAGACCCTAAACCCTTCCTAGGGTGATGGGGATGGGGATAGAGTAAGACCCTAAACCATTGCTAGGGTGATGGGGATAGAGTAAGACCCTAAACCCTTGTTAGGGTGATGGGGATAGAGTAAGACCCTAAACCCTTGTTAGGGTGATGGGGATGGGGATAGAGTAAGACCCTAAACCCTTGCTAGGGTGATGGGGATAGAGTAAGACCCTAAACCCTTGCTAGGATGATGGGGATGGGGATAGAGTAAGACCCTAAACCATTGCTAGGGTGATGGGGATTGGGATAGAGTAAGACCCTAAACCCTTGCTAGGGTGATGGGGATGGGGATAGAGTAAGACCCTAAACCCTTGTTAGGGTGATGGGGATATAGAGTAAGACCCTAAACCATTGCTAGAGTGATGGGGATGGGGATAGAGTAAGACCCTAAACCCTTGCTAGGGTGATGGGGATGGGGATAGAGTAAGACCCTAAACCCTTCCTAGGGTGATGGGGATAGAGTAAGACCCTAAACCCTTGTTAGGGTGATGGGGATGGGGATAGAGTAAGACCCTAAACCCTTACTAGGTGATGGGGATGGGGATAGAGTAAGACCCTAAACCATTGCTAGGGTGATGGGGATGGGGATAGAGTAAGACCCTAAACCATTGCTAGGGTGATGGGGATGGGGATAGAGCAAGACCCTAAACCATTGCTAGGGTGATGGGGATTGGGATAGAGTAAGACCCTAAACCCTTGCTAGGGTGATGGGGATGGGGATAGAGTAAGACCCTAAACCCTTGTTAGGGTGATGGGGATGGGGAGAGTAAGACCCTAAACCATTGCTAGAGTGATGGGGATGGGGATAGAGTAAGACCCTAAACCCTTGCTAGGGTGATGGGGATGGGGATAGAGTAAGACCCTAAACCCTTCCTAGGGTGATGGGGATAGAGTAAGACCCTAAACCCTTGTTAGGGTGATGGGGATGGGGATAGAGTAAGATCCTAAACCCTTACTAGGGTGATGGGGATGGGGATAGAGTAAGACCCTAAACCATTGCTAGGGTGATGGGGATGGGGATAGAGTAAGACCCTAAACCATTGCTAGGGTGATGGGGATGGGGATAGAGCAAGACCCTAAACCATTGCTAGGGTGATGGGGATAGAGTAAGACCCTAGAACCATTGCTAGGGTGACGGGGATAGAGTAAGACCCTAAACCATTGCTAGGGTGATGGGGATAGAGTAAGACCCTAAACCATTGCTAGGGTGATGGGGATGGGGATAGAGTAAGACCCTAAACCCTTCCTAGGGTGATGGGGATAGAGTAAGACCCTAAACCCTTGTTAGGGTGATGGGGATGGGGATAGAGTAAGATCCTAAACCCTTGCTAGGTGATGGGGATGGGGATAGAGTAAGACCCTAAACCATTGCTAGGTGATGGGGATGGGGATAGAGTAAGACCCTAAACCATTGCTAGGGTGATGGGGATATAGAGTAAGACCCTAAACCATTGCTAGGGTGATGGGGATGGGGATAGAGACCCTAAACCCTTGTTAGGGTGATGGGGATGGGGATAGAGTAAGACCCTAAACCATTGCTAGGGTGATGGGGATGGGGATAGAGTAAGACCCTAAACCCTTCCTAGGGTGATGGGGATAGAGTAAGACCCTAAACCATTGCTAGTGTGATGGGGATAGAGTAAGACCCTAAATCATTGCTAGGGTGATGGGGATAGAGTAAGACCCTAAACCATTGCTAGGGTGATGGGGATAGAGTAAGACCCTAAACCATTGCTAGGGTGATGGGGATGGGGATAGAGTAAGACCCTAAACCCTTGCTAGGGTGTTGGGGATAGAGTAAGACCCTAAACCATTGCTAGGTGATGGGGATAGAGTAAGACCCTAAAACCTTGTTAGGGTGATGGGGATGGGGATAGAGTAAGACCCTAAACCCTTGTTAGGGTGATGGGGATGGGGATAGAGTAAGACCCTAAACCATTGCGAGGGTGATGGGGACAGATTAAGACCCTAAACCCTTGTTAGGGTGATGGGGATGGGGATAGAGTAAGACCCTAAACCCTTTGCGAGGGTGATGGGGACAGATTAAGACCCTAAACCCTTGTTAGGGTGATGGGGATGGGGATAGAGTAAGACCCTAAACCCTTGTTAGGGTGATGGGGATAGAGTAAGACCCTAAACCCTTGTTAGGGTGATGGGGATGGGGATAGAGTAAGACCCTAAACCCTTGTTAGGGTGATGGGGATAGAGTAAGACCCTAAACCATTGCGAGGGTGATGGGGACAGATTAAGACCCTAAACCCTTGCTAGGGTGATGGGATGGGGATAGAGTAAGACCCTAAACCCTTGTTAGGGTGATGGGGATAGAGTAAGGCCCTAAACCCTTGTTAGGGTGATGGGGATGGGGATAGAGTAAGACCCTAAACCCTTGCTAGGGTGATGGTGATGGGGATAGAGTAAGACCCTAAACCATTGCTAGGGTGATGGGGATGGGGATGGAGTAAGACCCTAAACCTTGCTAGGGTGATGGGGATGGGGATAGAGTAAGACCCTAAACCCTTGCTAGGGTGATGGGGATAGAGTAAAACCCTAAACACTTGTTAGGGTGATGGGGATGGGGATAGAGTAAGACCCTAAACCCTTGTTAGGGTGATGGGGATAGAGTAAGACCCTAAACCCTTGCTAGGGTGATGGTGATGGGGATAGGGTAAGACCCTAAACCGTTCCTAGGGTGATGGGGATAGAGTAAGACCCTAAACCCTTGTTAGGGTGATGGGGATGGGGATAGAGTAAGACCCTAAACCATTGCTAGGGTGATGGGGATAGAGTAAGACCCTAAACCCTTGCTAGGGTGATGGTGATGGGGATAGAGTAAGACCCTAAACCCTTCCTAGGGTGATGGGGATAGAGTAAGACCCTAAACCCTTCCTAGGGTGATGGGGGTAGAGTAAGACCCTAAACCATTGCTAGGGTGTTGGGGATAGAGTAAGACCCTGAACTCTTGCTAGGGTGTTGGGGATAGAGTAAGACCCTAAACCCTTGCTAGGGTGATGGGGATAGAGTAAGACCCTAAACCCTTGCTAGGGTGTTGGGGATAGAGTAAGACCCTAAACCCTTGCTAGGGTGATGGTGATAGATTAAGACCCTAAACCCTTGCTAGGGTGTTGGGGATAGAGTAAGACCCTAAACTATTGCTAGGGTGTTGGGGATAGAGTAAGACCCTAAACCATTGCTAGGGTGATGGGGATAGAGTAAGACCCTAAACCATTGCTAGGGTGATGGGGATAGAGTAAGACCCTAAACCCTTGCTAGGGTGATGGGGATAGAGTAAGACCCTAAACCCTTGTTAGGTGATGGGGATGGGGATAGAGTAAGACCCTAAACCCTTGCTAGGGTGTTGGGGATAGAGTAAGACCCTAAACCATTGCTAGGGTGATGGGGATATAGTAAGACCCTAAACCCTTGTTAGGGTGATGGGGATAGAGTAAGACCCTAAACCCTTGCTAGGGTGTTGGGGATAGAGTAAGACCCTAAACCATTGCTAGGGTGATGGGGATAGAGTAAGACCCTAAAACCTTGTTAGGGTGATGGGGATGGGGATAGAGTAAGACCCTAAACCCTTGTTAGGGTGATGGGGATGGGGATAGAGTAAGACCCTAAACCATTGCGAGGGTGATGGGGACAGATTAAGACCCTAAACCCTTGTTAGGGTGATGGGGATGGGGATAGAGTAAGACCCTAAACCCTTGTTAGGGTGATGGGGATAGAGTAAGACCCTAAACCATTGCGAGGGTGATGGGGACAGATTAAGACCCTAAACCCTTGCTAGGGTGATGGGGATGGGGATAGAGTAAGACCCTAAACCCTTGTTAGGGTGATGGTGATAGAGTAAGATCCTAAACCCTTACTATGGTGATGGGGATGGGGATAGAGTAAGACCCTAAACCATTGCTAGGGTGATGGGGATGGGGATAGAGTAAGACCCTAAACCATTGCTAGGGTGATGGGGATGGGGATAGAGCAAGACCCTAAACCATTGCTAGGGTGATGGGGATGGGGATAGAGTAAGACCCTAAACCCTTGTTAGGGTGATGGGGATGGGGATAGAGTAAGACCCTAAACCATTGCTAGGGTGATGGGGATGGGGATAGAGTAAGACCCTAAACCCTTCCTAGGGTGATGGGGATAGAGTAAGACCCTAAACCATTGCTAGTGTGATGGGGATAGAGTAAGACCCTAAATCATTGCTAGGGTGACGGGGATAGAGTAAGACCCTAAACCATTGCTAGGGTGATGGGGATAGAGTAAGACCCTAAACCATTGCTAGGGTGATGGGGATGGGGATAGAGTAAGACCCTAAACCCTTGCTAGGGTGTTGGGGATAGAGTAAGACCCTAAACCATTGCTAGGGTGATGGGGATAGAGTAAGACCCTAAAACCTTGTTAGGGTGATGGGGATGGGGATAGAGTAAGACCCTAAACCCTTGTTAGGGTGATGGGGATGGGGATAGAGTAAGACCCTAAACCATTGCGAGGGTGATGGGGACAGATTAAGACCCTAAACCCTTGTTAGGGTGATGGGGATGGGGATAGAGTAAGACCCTAAACCATTGCGAGGGTGATGGGGACAGATTAAGACCCTAAACCCTTGTTAGGGTGATGGGGATGGGGATAGAGTAAGACCCTAAACCCTTGTTAGGGTGATGGGGATAGAGTAAGACCCTAAACCCTTGTTAGGGTGATGGGGATGGGGATAGAGTAAGACCCTAAACCCTTGTTAGGGTGATGGGGATAGAGTAAGACCCTAAACCATTGCGAGGGTGATGGGGACAGATTAAGACCCTAAACCCTTGCTAGGGTGATGGTGATGGGGATAGAGTAAGACCCTAAACCCTTGTTAGGGTGATGGGGATAGAGTAAGGCCCTAAACCCTTGTTAGGGTGATGGGGATGGGGATAGAGTAAGACCCTAAACCCTTGCTAGGGTGATGGTGATGGGGATAGAGTAAGACCCTAAACCATTGCTAGGGTGATGGGGATGGGGATGGAGTAAGACCCTAAACGCTTGCTAGGGTGATGGGGATGGGGATAGAGTAAGACCCTAAACCCTTGCTAGGGTGATGGGGATAGAGTAAAACCCTAAACACTTGTTAGGGTGATGGGGATGGGGATAGAGTAAGACCCTAAACCCTTGTTAGGGTGATGGGGATAGAGTAAGACCCTAAACCCTTGCTAGGGTGATGGTGATGGGGATAGGGTAAGACCCTAAACCGTTCCTAGGGTGATGGGGATAGAGTAAGACCCTAAACCCTTGTTAGGGTGATGGGGATGGTTATAGAGTAAGACCCTAAACCATTGCTAGGGTGATGGGGATAGAGTAAGACCCTAAACCCTTGCTAGGGTGATGGTGATGGGGATAGAGTAAGACCCTAAACCCTTCCTAGGGTGATGGGGATAGAGTAAGACCCTAAACCCTTCCTAGGGTGATGGGGGTAGAGTAAGACCCTAAACCATTGCTAGGGTGTTGGGGATAGAGTAAGACCCTGAACTCTTGCTAGGGTGTTGGGGATAGAGTAAGACCCTAAACCCTTGCTAGGGTGATGGGGATAGAGTAAGACCCTAAACCCTTGCTAGGGTGTTGGGGATAGAGTAAGACCCTAAACCCTTGCTAGGGTGATGGTGATAGATTAAGACCCTAAACCCTTGCTAGGGTGTTGGGGATAGAGTAAGACCCTAAACTATTGCTAGGGTGTTGGGGATAGAGTAAGACCCTAAACCATTGCTAGGGTGATGGGGATAGAGTAAGACCCTAAACCATTGCTAGGGTGATGGGGATAGAGTAAGACCCTAAACCCTTGCTAGGGTGATGGGGATAGAGTAAGACCCTAAACCCTTGTTAGGGTGATGGGGATGGGGATAGAGTAAGACCCTAAACCCTTGCTAGGGTGTTGGGGATAGAGTAAGACCCTAAACCATTGCTAGGGTGATGGGGATATAGTAAGACCCTAAACCCTTGTTAGGGTGATGGGGATAGAGTAAGACCCTAAACCCTTGCTAGGGTGTTGGGGATAGAGTAAGACCCTAAACCATTGCTAGGGTGATGGGGATAGAGTAAGACCCTAAAACCTTGTTAGGGTGATGGGGATGGGGATAGAGTAAGACCCTAAACCCTTGTTAGGGTGATGGGGATGGGGATAGAGTAAGACCCTAAACCATTGCGAGGGTGATGGGGACAGATTAAGACCCTAAACCCTTGTTAGGGTGATGGGGATGGGGATAGAGTAAGACCCTAAACCCTTGTTAGGGTGATGGGGATAGAGTAAGACCCTAAACCATTGCGAGGGTGATGGGGACCCCTAAACCCTTGCTAGGGTGATGGGGATGGGGAGTAAGACCCTAAACCCTTGTTAGGGTGATGGTGATAGACCCTAAACCCTTGCTAGGGTGATGGGGATAGAGTAAGACCCTAAACCCTTGCTAGGGTGATGGTGATGGGGATAGAGTAAGACCCTAAACCCTTGTTAGGGTGATGGGGATAGAGTAAGGCCCTAAACCCTTGTAAGGGAATACCCCCCTGTATTGGACAAAAATGAATGGCATGTCATTGGCATCGGACAAACCATATACACATTGGCCAATACCACCCAATTCGGCGTTGATTCATCCAAAGTGTATTGCAAATGCCATATGGTAATTGCCAGTTGTAACACTTTAAAAATTCAACAGGGGGCAAATGCGCTCCACCGGGGTTTTTCATATTGGATATGTAACCCAAATTAATGTCCAAAAGTAAAATTTTGAAAAAATGAACTTTTTTTCAAAAACTTATCACCCCTTAAAAAAGTGCTTTCTGGACCGTTTTTTGAAATTCTTTCGATTTTTTTGTCAATTACACATGTGTAAGAACTGTATGAATATACTTTTGTCCAATTTTATTATCATAATTTTTTTAATTTTTTTTATATGCGCATAAGGAATATGTTTTGTCCAATTCCAATATGATTTCATAGGAAGTCAAAAGTCAAAAGTCAAAAATGTCAAAATTTTGTAAAAAACTTCACACACCCATAAAAAAGTGCTTTCTGGACCGTTTTTCGAAATTCTTTCGATTTTTTGTCAATTACACATGTGTAAGAACTGTATGAATATACTTTTGTCCAATTTTATTATCATAATTTTTTTAATTTTTTTTATATGCGCATAAGGAATATGTTTTGTCCAATTCCAATATGATTTCATAGGAAGTCAAAAGTCAAAAGTCAAAAATGTCAAAATTTTGTAAAAACTTCACACACCCATAAAAAGTGCTTTCTGGACCGTTTTTCGAAATTCTTTCGATTTTTTGTCAATTATACATGTGTAAGAACTGTATGAATATACTTTTGTCCAATTTTATTATCATAATTTTTTTTTTTTTTTACATGCGCATAAGGAATATGTTTTGTCCAATTCCAATATGATTTCATAGGAAGTCAAAGTCAAAAGTCAAAAATGTCAAAATTTTGTAAAAACTTCACACACCCTTAAAAAAGTGCTTTCTGGACCGTTTTTGAAATTCTTTCAATTTTTTGTCAATTACACATGTGTAAGAACTGTATGAATATACTTTTGTCCAATTTTATTATCATATTTTTTTATATATTTTTTTTAAATTGTGCATAAGGATTTTTTTGTGGGCCAAATGACGTAAGAAATTTGACATGCTCAAAAATCCTGCAGAAATGCAAAATTGACTGGCCTGATGAACTCGGGATGGCCGGGCAGTGATAGTTGTTCCTTTCCATCACTAGTTGTGTTGATTTCATCATGTCCATTAGGTGATGTTTTTCACTATAGAATCATATTGCAAGTGCGCGCATTTGCAATATGTTTCAATGTGCATTTACCATATGAAATTTGACATGCTCAAAAATGCAAAATTGACTGGTCTGATGAACACAGGATGGCTGAGCAGTGATAGTTGTACATTTCCATCACCTGTTGTGTTGATTTCATCATGTCCATTTGTTTATGTTTTCTCACTTTTGCAAAGTCACTGTGCATTTGCAATATGGTTCAATGGGCAGGTACCATCACGAATTTGTCATGCTATAAAAATCCTGCAAATGTGAAATTGACTGGTCTGATGAACACAGGATGGCCGAGCAGTGATAGTTGTACATTTCCATCACTCGTTGTGTTGATTTCATCATGTCCATTAGGTGATGTTTTTTCACTATAGAATCATATTGCAAATGCACGTGCATTGTTGTGCAACTGGTAACCCAAAAATAAAAATATGGTTGTAAATGCATTTACCGGTCATTCTGATATTAATGCTCGCTATGGGAACACAGGATGGCCGGGCAGTGATAGTTGTACATTTCCATCACTCGTTGTGTTGATTTCATCATGTCCATTAGGTGATGTTTTTACACTATAGAATCATATTGCAAGTGCGCGCGCATTTGCAATATGTTTCAATGTGCATTTACCATATGAAATTTGAAATGCTCAAAAATGCAAAATTGACTGGTCTGATGGACACAGGATGGCCGAGCAGTGATAGTTGTACATTTCCATCACTCGTTGTGTTGATTTCATCATGTCCATTAGGTGATGTTTTTCACTATAGAATCATATTGCAAATGCACGTGCATTGTTGTGCAACTGGTAACCCAAAAATAAAAATATGGTTGTAAATGCATTTACCGGTCATTCTGATATTAATGCTCGCTATGGGAACACAGGATGGCCGGGCAGTGATAGTTGTACATTTCCATCACTCGTTGTGTTGATTTCATCATGTCCATTAGGTGATGTTTTTACACTATAGAATCATATTGCAAGTGCGCGCGCATTTGCAATATGTTTCAATGTGCATTTACCATATGAAATTTGAAATGCTCAAAAATGCAAAATTGACTGGTCTGATGGACACAGGATGGCCGAGCAGTGATAGTTGTACATTTCCATCACTCGTTGTGTTGATTTCATCATGTCCATTAGGTGATGTTTTTCACTATAGAATCATATTGCAAATGCACGTGCATTGTTGTGCAACTGGTAACCCAAAAATAAAAATATGGTTGTAAATGCATTTACCGGTCATTCTGATATTAATGCTCGCTATGGGAACACAGGATGGCCGGGCAGTGATAGTTGTACATTTCCATCACTCGTTGTGTTGATTTCATCATGTCCATTAGGTGATGTTTTTACACTATAGAATCATATTGCAAGTGCGCGCGCATTTGCAATATGTTTCAATGTGCATTTACCATATGAAATTTGACATGCTCAAAAATGCAAAATTGACTGGTCTGATGAACACAGGATGGCTGAGCAGTGATAGTTGTACATTTCCATCACTCGTTGTGTTGATTTCATCATGTCCATTTGTTTATGTTTTCTCACTTTTGCAAAGTCACTGTGCATTTGCAATATGGTTCAATGGGCAGGTACCATCACGAATTTGTCATGCTATAAAAATCCTGCAGGAATGTGAAATTGACTGGCCCGATGAACTCGGGATAGCTGGGCAGTGATTCTGGTTCATCTCCATGGCTCGTTAGGGTTGATTTCAGAATGTCACTTTTGGTGATGGTCCCTCTCCGTTTAAACATATTGCTAATGTACAAAAGTCAACTAGCAAGTCAGTGTCCATCAGTCAATTAGATGTCATTTTGACACCAAACTGATACCAATTGACACCAAACCCACTTTTTCCAACTCATTTAGAAGCCAACTATCATATATGTCAGAGCAGGCCCATAATTCACAGCGCCTTTAGTTTAAAACATAATAAAAACGTAAAACACATAGTTACGTTCTAGCTGCGGGTCCAGGTCAGACATTATGTGAAGGCCTATGTGAGGCGACCCCGAATCCCGAGTTTCGGCTCGATAGGTCCTTCGGTGCCCGAGTAAAACCCTAATTGGTGCTGAAAATCCACTTTTTCCATGCCTTGCTATGGGGTCCTTGAATGAGCTATCGGACCGAAACGTTGGGGTCCGTCTCTATGGGCCGAGCCGGTTCCAATGCACCTAGTCTTGTGTCTCTGAGACTTTTCTAAATGTCGCCATTTTCGTAATGGTCAAAATGAATTGAAATCATTGCAAATGTACGAGGCTATTTCTCGGTCCGAGAACCTTCTAGAGCCACCTAACTCACCACGCACTATCGACCCGAGGTCTAGAACAGGTTTCTAAAGTTTCGAACTCTAGGTCTGACGGTTCTTTTTAGCTCGAACAAAGCTAACTATTGGAGGCACTGTCTGTCTCTACAACCCCCAATACGTCCCTCCTTCCAAGTTGTGTGTCTGTGTGATTTAGTTTTCCTTTGAAATTTTATGGGAAAAATGACTGATTTACAGTTCATGGGGTTGCCTAATCACACATATGAAGTTTTGGACAGATCTGACTTTTTTAACCCCTCGAAACAGCCCCTGAGACACCAATTAAGGCACTTCCGGTTGTCACAGGAAGCTATAAGTCAACACATATCCTCACTGGGCTATGCTTTTACAGAATCCTGTGTTTTAAGTCCTTACGTTAAGAATTGACTGATTTACACAGGGTTGAATGCACTATGTCTATCAAACTGCAGGCAGGTAATGGAAAAACACTTTTAGGGTGATTTTAACCACTTCCGGTTGGTCCAGGAAGCCTAGAATCAACACAGGTAGACCTCATACTGGCCTGATGGACTGTTATCAAAGACAGGTTCATACGGCATTCATAACCCATATAGACTTCAGGTTGAATTTAGGGGTGCAGGCAATGTATTCCTATGGGGAGAGAAGTCAATGCAAACTATTTGAAGTAAACACCTTCTTTTAACTATTAAGGGTTAATGCCACACGGTCAACGTTAGGCTTGCACGGATCGGAAGGACCTTAGGAACGTACCTGAGGTCGAATTGTGCTTCTCACCCTAACGGTTCTCTCACTGTCACCCAAAAGCAAATGACGTTGTGGGGCAGGCTTCATTTTGGGCCTACTTTTCTAATGGTCGCTGCGCTCAGACCGAGCGAGCTACGGTCAAGCGGGATATCTCGTTGAACTCGGCACGGCCTAGAGATTATGTTTATGCCATTGCCTGCTCTCTGTGTCTTTGAGAACCGCACTTTTTCACTCCAGCCTTGCTGTGTGTGCGTGTGAGAGCTTTTCTTTGACATCTGTTGGGAGAAATGACTGATTTACAGTTCATGAGGGTTACCTAGTCACACATATGAAGTTTTGAAAAGATCTGACCTTTTTAACCCTTGGAAACTGCCACTGTGACATCATTAAAGGCACTTCCGGTTGGCACAGGAAGCTATAAGTAAACCCATGTCTTGATTGACATAGAAACTTACAGAATCCTGAGTTTTAAGTCCTTACGTTAAGAATTGACTGATTTACACAGGGTTGAATGCACTATGTCTATCAAACTGCAGGCAGGTAATGGAAAAACACTTTTAGGGTGATTTTAACCACTTCCGGTTGGTCCAGGAAGCCTAGAATCAACACAGGTAGACCTCATACTGGCCTGATGGACTGTTACCAAAGACAGGTTCATACGGCATTCATAACCCATATAGACTTCAGGTTGAATTTAGGGGTGCAGGCAATGTATTCCTATGGGGAGAGAAATCAATGCAAACTATTTGAAGTAAACACCTTCTTTTAACTATTAAGGGTTAATGCCACACGGTCAACGTTAGGCTTGCACGGATCGGAAGGACCTTAGGAACGTACCTGAGGTCGAATTGTGCTTCTCACCCTAACGGTTCTCTCACTGTCACCCAAAAGCAAATGACGTTGTGGGGCAGGCTTCATTTTGGGCCTACTTTTCTAATGGTCGCTGCGCTCAGACCGAGCGAGCTACGGTCAAGCGGGATATCTCGTTGAACTCGGCACGGCCTAGACATTATGTTTATGCCATTGCCTGCTCTCTGTGTCTTTGAGAACCACACTTTTTCACTCCATCCTTGCTGTGTGTGCGTGTGAGAGCTTTTCTTTGACATCTGTTGGGAGAGATGACTGATTTACAGTTCATGAGGGTTACCTAGTCACACATATGAAGTTTTGAAAAGATCTGACTTTTTAACCCCTCGAAACAGCCCCTGAGACACCAATTAAGGCACTTCCGGTTGTCACAGGAAGCTATAAGTCAACATATATCCTCACTGGGCTATGCTTTTACAGAATCCTGAGTTTTAAGTCCTTACGTTAAGAATTGACTGATTTACACAGGGTTGAATGCACTATGTCTATCAAACTGCAGGCAGGTAATGGAAAAACACTTTTAGGGTGATTTTAACCACTTCCGGTTGGTCCAGGAAGCTTAGAATCAACACAGGTAGACCTCATACTGGCCTGATGGACTGTTACCAAAGACAGGTTCATACGGCATTCATAACCCATATAGACTTCAGGTTGAATTTAGGGGTAAAGGCAATGTATTCCTATGGGGAGAGAAGTCAATGCAAACTCTTTGAAGTAAACACCTTCTTTTAACTATTAAGGGTTAATGCCACACGGTCAAGGTTAGGCTTGCACGGATCGGAAGGACCTTAGGAACGTACCTGAGGTCGAATTGTGCTTCTCACCCTAACGGTTCTCTCACTGTCACCCAAAAGCAAATGACATTGAGGGCCAGGCTTCCTTTGCGCCTTCTTTTTTTTCAAGGTCGCTGCACTCAGAGCGAGCTACGGTCAAGCGGGGCGTCTCGTTGAACTCTGCACAGCCTGGAGACTATGGTGATGCCATTTTTGTGTTGATTTCAGAATGCCATTTTGGTGATGGTCCCTCTCCGTTTAAACATATTGCTAATGTACAAAAGTCAACTAGCAAGTCAGTGTCCACCAGTCAATTAGATGTCATTCTGACACCAAACTGATACCAATTGACACCAAACCCACTTTTTCCAACTCATTTAGAAGCCAACTATCACATATGTCAGAGCAGGCCCATAATTCACAGCGCCATTAGTTTAAAACATAATAAAAACGTAAAACACATAGTTACGTTCTAGCTGCGGGTCCAGGTCAGACATTATGTGAAGGCCTATGTGAGGCGACCCCGAATCCCGAGTTTCGGCTCGATAGGTCCTTCGGTGCCCGAGTAAAACCCTAATTGGTGCTGAAAATCCACTTTTTTCCATGCCTTGCTATGGGGTCCTTGAATGAGCTATCGGACCGAAACGTTGGGGTCCGTCTCTATGGGCCGAGCCGGTTCCAATGCACCTAGTCTTGTGTCTCTGAGACTTTTCTAAATGTCGCCATTTTCGTAATGGTCAAAATGAATTGAAATCATTGCAAATGTACGAGGCTATTTCTCGGTCCGAGAACCTTCTAGAGCCACCTAACTCACCACGCACTATCGACCCGAGGTCTAGAACAGGTTTCTAAAGTTTCGGAACTCTAGGTCTGACGGTTCTTTTTTAGCTCGAACAAAGCTAACTATTGGAGGCACTGTCTGTCTCTACAAACCCCAATACGTCCCTCCTTCCAAGTTGTGTGTCTGTGTGATTTAGTTTTCCTTTGAAATTTTATGGGAAAAATGACTGATTTACAGTTCATGGGGGTTGCCTAATCACACATATGAAGTTTTGGACAGATCTGACTTTTTTAACCCCTCGAAACAGCCCCTGAGACACCAATTAAGGCACTTCCGGTTGTCACAGGAAGCTATAAGTCAACACATATCCTCACTGGGCTATGCTTTTACAGAATCCTGAGTTTTAAGTCCTTACGTTAAGAATTGACTGATTTACACAGGGTTGAATGCACTATGTCTATCAAACTGCAGGCAGGTAATGGAAAAACACTTTTAGGGTGATTTTAACCACTTCCGGTTGGTCCAGGAAGCTTAGAATCAACACAGGTAGACCTCATACTGGCCTGATGGACTGTTATCAAAGACAGGTTCATACGGCATTCATAACCCATATAGACTTCAGGTTGAATTTAGGGGTAAAGGCAATGTATTCCTATGGGGAGAGAAATCAATGCAAACTTTTGAAGTAAACACCATCTTTTAACTATTAAGGGTTAATGCCACACTGTCAACGTTAGGCTTGCACGGATCGGAAGGACCTTAGGAACATACCTGAGGTCGAATTGTGCTTCTCACCCTAACGGTTCTCTCACTGTCACCCAAAAGCAAATGACGTTGTGGGGCAGGCTTCATTTTGGGCCTACTTTTCTAATGGTCGCTGCGCTCAGACCGAGCGAGCTACGGTCAAGCGGGATATCTCGTTGAACTCGGCACGGCCTAGACATTATGTTTATGCCATTGCCTGCTCTCTGTGTCTTTGAGAACCACACTTTTCACTCCATCCTTGCTGTGTGTGCGTGTGAGAGCTTTTCTTTGACATCTGTTGGGAGAAATGACTGATTTACAGTTCACGAGGGTTACCTAGTCACACATATGAAGTTTTGAAAAGATCTGACCTTTTTAACCCATGGAAACTGCCACTGTGACACCATTAAAGGCACTTCCGGTTGGCACAGGAAGCTATAAATAAACTCATATCATGATTGGGGTATGCCTTTACAGAATCCCGAGTTTTAAGTCTTTACGTTAAGAACTGAGTTATTTACGGAGGGTTTAGTGAGTGTGTGTTATTTCAGAAAATCATAGAAAATCACAGAAATCTCGCAGAGCTCCGCAGCACACTTTAAAAAGATTCGTAAGAACAACCTGCAACTGGATCTGTAACCGTTGAAAAAAAAAACACCTATCCGTGAACATCACCAAGGTGTCGTTGTGGATTTCTCTTAAATGACGATAGATAAATGGCTGGTTCTTTTTTATTGACACCGGAGGCTCCTTGACTTTGACGTGAAGTGGAAAAATAATTTCTCTATTTTCATTTTGGACCTTTAATCCCAGATAAATGGCCATAACTCAAAAACCGTTGAGGCCTAGACGCCATCTTGTTCGGGGCCAACTGCCCATTATGCCGCCCCTACGCTCACCGAGTTTCGGCTTCTAAATATTTTCAGTTTTCGAGATAAGGCCCCGTCGTGAATCGTGATGTTTTGTAGCAATAGCCATATGATTGCTTATGCCCTCTTGTGGGAATTTCCGGGACATGGGAAAAATGACATAAATCTTATTATTTTTGTAAAACGGAAACCGAATGTCCGACAACGTTCATTTGATGACTTCCTGGTAGGTCCGGCCCTGCCGCTCGGCCCGACGCCGTCCGCGAATTTTACAAACGATTTCGGACGTCTAGTAAGGGACCGTACATTTGCAATATGGACTTTCTCACTAACCATACAGGTACTGCCGAATTCTTCCCTTAATGTATGTTAGGGTGATGGGGATGGGGATAGAGTAAGACCCTAAACCCTTGCTAGGGTGATGGTGATGGGGATAGAGTAAGACCCTAAACCATTGCTAGGGTGATGGGGATGGGGATGGAGTAAGACCCTAAACGCTTGCTAGGGTGATGGGGATGGGGATAGAGTAAGACCCTAAACCCTTGTTAGGGTGATGGGGATAGAGTAAAACCCTAAACCACTTGTTAGGGTGATGGGGATGGGGATAGAGTAAGACCCTAAACCATTGTTAGGGTGATGGGGATAGAGTAAGACCCTAAACCATTGCTAGGGTGATGGGGATGGGGATAGAGTAAGACCCTAAACCATTGTTGATGGGTGATGGGGATGGGGATGGTTATAGAGTAAGACCCTAAACCATTGCTAGGGTGATGGGGATAGAGTAAGACCCTAAACCCTTGCTATTGTTGGGGATAGTGATGGGGATGGGGATAGAGTAAGACCCTAAACCCTTCCTAGGTGATGGGGGTAGAGTAAGACCCTAAACCATTGATAGGGGATGGGGATAGAGTAAGACCCTAAACCCTTGCTAGGCTGATGGGGATAGAGTAAGACCCTAAACCCTTGCTAGGGTGATGGGGATGGGACCCTAAACCCTTGATAGAGTAAGACCCTAAACCCTTGCTAGGGTGATGGGGATAGAGTAAGACCCTAAACCCTTGTTAGGGTGATGGGGATGGGGACCCTAAACCCTTGCTAGGGTGTTGGGGATAGAGTAAGACCCTAAACCCTAGGGTGTTGGGGATAGAGTAAGACCCTAAACCATTGCTAGGGTGATGGGGATAGAGTAAGACCCTAAACCATTGCTAGGGTGATGGGGATAGAGTAAGACCCTAAACCCTTGCTAGGGTGATGGGGATAGAGTAAGACCCTAAACCCTTGTTAGGGTGATGGGGATGGGGATAGAGTAAGACCCTAAACCCTTGCTAGGGTGATGGGGATAGAGTAAGACCCTAAACCATTGCTAGGGTGATGGGGATAGAGTAAGACCCTAAACCCTTGTTAGGGTGATGGGGATGGGGATAGAGTAAGACCCTAAACCCTTGCTAGGGTGATGGGGATAGAGTAAGACCCTAAACCATTGCTAGGGTGATGGGGATAGAGTTAGACCCTAAACCATTGCTAGTGTGTTGGGGATAGAGTAAGACCCTAAACCCTTGCTAGGGTGATGGGGATAGAGTAAGACCCTAAACCCTTGCTAGGGTGATGGGGATGGGGATAGAGTAAGACCCTAAACCCTTGCTAGGGTGATGGGGATAGAGTAAGACCCTAAACCCTTGCTAGGGTGATGGGGATAGAGTAAGACCCTAAACCCTTGTTAGGGTGATGGGGATGGGGATAGAGTAAGACCCTAAACCCTTGTTAGGGTGATGGGGATAGAGTAAGACCCTAAACCCTTGCTAGGGTGATGGGGATAGAGTAAGACCCTAAACCCTTGGGGATGGGGATGGGGATAGAGTAAGACCCTAAACCCTTGCTAGGGTGATGGGGATAGAGTAAGACCCTAAACCCTTGTTAGGGTGATGATAGGTAAGGAAACCCTTGGGGATGGGGATAGAGTAAGACCCTAAACCCTTGCTAGGGTGATGGGGATGGGGATAGAGTAAGACCCTAAACCCTTGCTAGGGTGATGGGGATGGGGATAGAGTAAGACCCTAAACCATTGCTAGGGTGATGGGGATGGGGATAGAGTCAGACCCTAAACCATTGCTAGGCTGATGGGGATGGGGATAGAGTCAGACCCTAAACCATTGCTAGGGTGATGGGGATAGAGTAAGACCCTAAACCCTTGCTAGGGTGATGGGGATGGGGATAGAGTAAGACCCTAAACCCTTGCTAGGGTGATGGGGATGGGGATAGAGTAAGACCCTAAACCCTTGCTAGGGTGATGGGGATAGAGTAAGACCCTAAACCCTTGCTAGGGTGATGGGGATGGGGATAGAGTAAGACCCTAAACCCTTGCTAGGGTGATGGGGATGGGGATAGAGTAAGACCCTAAACCCTTGCTAGGGTGATGGGGATGGGGATAGAGTAAGACCCTAAACCATTGCTAGGCTGATGGGGATGGGGATAGAGTAAGACCCTAAACCATTGCTAAGGGTGATGGGGATAGAGTAAGACCCTAAACCCTTGCTAGGGTGATGGGGATGGGGATAGAGTAAGACCCTAAACCATTGCTAGGGTGATGGGGATGGGGATAGAGTAAGACCCTAAACCATTGCTAGGGTGATGGGGATAGAGTAAGACCCTAAACCCTTGCTAGGGTGATGGGGATAGAGTAAGACCCTAAACCCTTGCTAGGGTGATGGGGATAGAGTAAGACCCTAAACCCTTGCTAGGGTGATGGGGATAGAGTAAGACCCTAAACCCTTGCTAGGGTGATGGGGATGATAGGGGACCCTAAACCCTTCCTAGGGTGATGGGGATGACCCCTAAACCCTTGTTAGGGTGATGGGGATAGAGTAAGACCCTAAACCCTTGCTAGGGTGATGGGGGTAGAGTAAGACCCTAAACCCTTGTTAGGCTGATGGGGATGGGGATAGAGTAAGACCCTAAACCCTTCCTAGGGTGATGGGGATGGTGATAGAGTAAGACCCTAAACCCTTGTTAGGGTGATGGGGATAGAGTAAGACCCTAAACCCTTGTTAGGGTGATGGGGATGGGGATAGAGTAAGACCCTAAACCCTTGCTAGGGTGATGGGGATGGGGATAGAGTAAGACCCTAAACCCTTGTTAGGGTGATGGGGATAGAGTAAGACCCTAAACCCTTGTTAGGGTGATGGGGATAGAGTAAGACCCTAAACCCTTGCTAGGGTGATGGGGATGGGGATAGAGTAAGACCCTAAACCCTTGTTAGGGTGATGGGGATAGAGTAAGGCCCTAAACCCTTGTTAGGGTGATGGGGATGGGGATAGAGTAAGACCCTAAACCCTTGCTAGGGTGATGGGGATGGGGATAGAGTAAGACCCTAAACCATTGCTAGGCTGATGGGGATGGGGATAGAGTCAGACCCTAAACCATTGCTAGGGTGATGGGGATAGAGTAAGACCCTAAACCCTTGCTAGGGTGATGGGGATGGGGATAGAGTAAGACCCTAAACCATTGCTAGGCTGATGGGGATGGGGATAGAGTCAGACCCTAAACCATTGCTAGGGTGATGGGGATAGAGTAAGACCCTAAACCATTGCTAGGGTGATGGGGATAGAGTAAGACCCTAAACCCTTGCTAGGGTGATGGGGATGGGGATAGAGTAAGACCCTAAACCCTTGCTAGGGTGATGGGGATGGGGATAGAGTAAGACCCTAAACCATTGCTAGGGTGATGGGGATAGAGTAAGGCCCTAAACCCTTGCTAGGGTGATGGGGATAGAGTAAGACCCTAAACCCTTCCTAGGGTGATGGGGATAGAGTAAGACCCTAAACCCTTCCTAGGGTGATGGGGATAGAGTAAGACCCTAAACCCTTGCTAGGGTGATGGGGATGGGGATAGAGTAAGACCCTAAACCCTTCCTAGGGTGATGGGGATGGGGATAGAGTCAGACCCTAAACCCTTGCTAGGGTGATGGGGATAGAGTAAGACCCTAAACCCTTGTTAGGATGATGGGGATGGGGATAGAGTAAGACCCTAAACCCTTGCTAGGGTGATGGGGATAGAGTAAGACTCTAAACCCTTCCTAGGGTGATGGGGATAGAGTAAGACCCTAAACCCTTCCTAGGGTGATGGGGATAGAGTAAGACCCTAAACCCTTGCTAGGGTGATGGGGATGGGGATAGAGTAAGACCCTAAACCCTTTCTAGGGTGATGGGGATGGGGATAGAGTCAGACCCTAAACCCTTGTTAGGGTGATGGGGATAGAGTAAGACCCTAAACCCTTGTTAGGGTGATGGGGATAGAGTAAGACCCTAAACCCTTGCTAGGGTGATGGGGATGGGGATAGAGTAAGACCCTAAACCATTGTTAAACCCTTGTTGTTAGGGTGATGGGGATGGGGATAGAGTAAGACCCTAAACCCTTGCTAGGGTGATGGGGATGGGGATAGAGTAAGACCCTAAACCCTTGTTAGGGTGATGGGGATAGAGTAAGACCCTAAACCCTTGTTAGGGTGATGGGGATAGAGTAAGACCCTAAACCCTTGTTAGGGTGATGGGGATAGAGTAAGACCCTAAACCCTTGCTAGGGTGATGGGGATGGGGATAGAGTAAGACCCTAAACCATTGTTAGGGTGATGGGGATGGAGTAAGACCCTAAACCCTTGTTAGGGTGATGGGGATGGGGATAGAGTAAGACCCTAAACCCTTGTTAGGCTGATGGGGATGGGGATAGAGTAAGACCCTAAACCCTTGTTAGGGTGATGGGGATAGAGTAAGACCCTAAACCCTTGTTAGGGTGATGGGGATAGAGTAAGACCCTAAACCCTTGCTAGGGTGATGGGGATGGGGATAGAGTAAGACCCTAAACCATTGTGAGGGTGATGGGGATGGGGATAGAGTAAGACCCTAAACCATTGCTAGGGTGATGGGGATGGGGATAGAGTAAGACCCTAAACCCTTGTTAGGGTGATGGGGATAGAGTAAGAACCTAAACCATTGCTAGGGTGATGGGGATGGGGATGGAGTAAGACCCTAAACCCTTGTTAGGGTGATGGGGATGGGGATAGAGTAAGACCCTAAACCCTTGCTAGGGTGATGGGGATAGAGTAAGACCCTAAACCCTTGTTAGGCTGATGGGGATGGGGATAGAGTAAGACCCTAAACCCTTGCTAGTGTGATGGGGATAGAGTAAGACCCTAAACCATTGCTAGGGTGATGGGGATGGGGATAGAGTAAGACCCTAAACCCTTGTTAGGGTGATGGGGATAGAGTAAGAACCTAAACCATTGCTAGGGTGATGGGGATGGGGATGGAGTAAGACCCTAAACCCTTGTTAGGGTGATGGGGATGGGGATAGAGTAAGACCCTAAACCCTTGCTAGGGTGATGGGGATAGAGTAAGACCCTAAACCCTTGTTAGGCTGATGGGGATGGGGATAGAGTAAGACCCTAAACCCTTGCTAGGGTGATGGGGATAGAGTAAGACCCTAAACCCTTGTTAGGGTGATGGGGATAGAGTAAGACCCTAAACCCTTGTTAGGGTGATGGGGATAGAGAAAGACCCTAAACCCTTGTTAGGGTGATGGGGATAGAGTAAGACCCTAAACCCTTGTTAGGGTGATGGGGATGGGGATAGAGTAAGACCCTAAACCCTTGCTAGGGTGATGGGGATGGGGATAGAGTAAGACCCTAAACCATTGCTAGGGTGATGGGGATAGAGTAAGACCCTAAACCCTTGCTAGGGTGATGGGGATGGGGATAGAGTAAGACCCTAAACCATTGCTAGGGTGATGGGGATAGAGTAAGACCCTAAACCCTTGTTAGGGTGATGGGGATGGGGATAGAGTAAGACCCTAAACCATTGTTAGGGTGATGGGGATAGAGTAAGACCCTAAACCCTTGCTAGGGTGATGGGGATAGAGTAAGACCCTAAACCCTTGCTAGGGTGATGGGGATGGGGATAGAGTAAGACCCTAAACCATTGCTAGGGTGATGGGGATAGAGTAAGACCCTAAACCCTTGTTAGGGTGATGGGGATGGGGATAGAGTAAGACCCTAAACCCTTGCTAGGGTGATGGGGATGGGGATAGAGTAAGACCCTAAACCATTGCTAGGGTGATGGGGATAGAGTAAGACCCTAAACCCTTGCTAGGGTGATGTGGATGGGGATAGAGTAAGACCCTAAACCATTGCTAGGGTGATGGGGATAGAGTAAGAACCTAAACCCTTGCTAGGGTGATGGGGATAGAGTAAGACCCTAAACCATTGCTAGGGTGATGGGGATAGAGTAAGACCCTAAACTCTTGCTAGGGTGATGGGGATAGAGTAAGACCCTAAACCCTTGTTAGGGTGATGGGGATGGGGATAGAGTAAGACCCTAAACCATTGCTAGGGTGATGGGGATAGAGTAAGACCCTAAACTCTTGCTAGGGTGATGGTGATAGAGTAAGACCCTAATCCCTTGTTAGGGTGATGGGGATGGGGATAGAGTAAGACCCTAAACCCTTGCTAGGGTGATGGGGATAGAGTAAGACCCTAAACCATTGCTAGGGTGATGGGGATAGAGTAAGACCCTAATCTCTTGCTAGGGTGATGGGGATAGAGTAAGACCCTAAACTCTTGCTAGGGTGATGGGGATAGAGTAAGGCCCTAAACCATTGCTAGGGTGTTGGGGATAGAGTAAGACCCTAAACCCTTGTTAGGGTGATGGGGATGGGGATAGAGTAAGACCCTAATCTCTTGCTAGGGTGATGGGGATGGGGATAGAGTAAGACCCTAAACTCTTGCTAGGGTGATGGGGATGGGGATAGAGTAAGACCCTAAACCCTTGCTAGGGTGATGGGGATGGGGATAGAGTAAGACCCTAAACCCTTGTTAGGGTGATGGGGTTGGGGATAGAGTAAGACCCTAAACCATTGCTAGGGTGATGGGGATAGAGTAAGACCCTAAACCCTTGCTAGGGTGATGTGGATGGGGATAGAGTAAGACCCTAAACCATTGCTAGGGTGATGGGGATAGAGTAAGAACCTAAACCCTTGCTAGGGTGATGGGGATAGAGTAAGACCCTAAACCATTGCTAGGGTGATGGGGATGGGGATAGAGTAAGACCCTAAACCCTTGCTAGGGTGATGGGGATAGAGTAAGACCCTAAACTCTTGCTAGGGTGATGGGGATAGAGTAAGACCCTAAACCCTTGTTAGGGTGATGGGGATGGGGATAGAGTAAGACCCTAAACCCTTGCTAGGGTGATGGGGATAGAGTAAGACCCTAAACCCTTGTTAGGGTGATAGGGATAGAGTAAGACCCTAAACCCTTGTTAGGGTGATGGGGATAGAGTAAGACCCTAAACTCTTGCTAGGGTGATGGGGATGGGGATAGAGTAAGACCCTAAACCCTTGCTAGGGTGATGGGGATAGAGTAAGACCCTAAACCATTGCTAGGGTGTTGGGGATAGAGTAAGACCCTAAACCCTTGTTAGGGTGATAGGGATAGAGTAAGACCCTAAACTCTTGCTAGGGTGATGGGGATGGGGATAGAGTTAGACCCTAAACCATTGCTAGGGTGATGGGGATAGACTAAGGCCCTAAACCATTGCTAGGGTGATAGGGATAGAGTAAGACCCTAAACTCTTGCTAGGGTGATGGGGATGGGGATAGAGTTAGACCCTAAACCATTGTTAGGGTGATAGGGATAGAGTAAGACCCTAAACCCTTGCTAGGGTGATGGGGATGGGGATAGAGTAAGACCCTAAACCATTGCTAGGGTGATGGGGATGGGGATAGAGTAAGACCCTAAACCATTGCTAGGGTGATGGGGATGGGGATAGAGTAAGACCCTAAACTCTTGCTAGGGTGATGGGGATGGGGATAGAGTAAGACCCTAAACCATTGCTCGGGTGATGGGGATAGAGTAAGACCCTAAACCATTGCTAGGGTGATGGGGATAGAGTAAGACCCTAAACTCTTGCTAGGGTGATGGGGATAGAGTAAGACCCTAAACCCTTGCTAGGGTGATGGGGATAGAGTAAGACCCTAAACCCTTGTTAGGGTGATGGGGATAGAGTAAGACCCTAAACTCTTGCTAGGGTGATGGGGATGGGGATAGAGTAAGACCCTAAACCCTTGTTAGGGTGATGGGGTTGGGGATAGAGTAAGGCCCTAAACCATTGCTAGGGTGATGGGGATGGGGATAGAGTAAGACCCTAAACCCTTGCTAGGGTGATGGGGATGGGGATAGAGTAAGACCCTAAACCCTTACTAGGGTGATGGGGATAGAGTAAGACCCTAAACCATTGCTAGGGTGATGGGGATAGAGTAAGGCCCTAAACCATTGCTAGGGTGATGGGGATGGGGATAGAGTAAGACCCTAAACCCTTGCTAGGGTGATGGGGATAGAGTAAGACCCTAAACCATTGCTAGGGTGATGGGGATAGACTAATGCCCTAAACCATTGCTAGGGTGATGGGGATAGAGTAAGACCCTAAACCCTTGTTAGGGTGATGGGGATAGAGTAAGACCCTAAACCCTTGCTAGGGTGATGGGGATGGGGATAGAGTAAGACCCTAAACCATTGTTAGGGTGATGGGGATGGAGTAAGACCCTAAACCCTTGTTAGGGTGATGGGGATGGGGATAGAGTAAGACCCTAAACCCTTGCTAGGGTGATGGGGATGGGGATAGAGTAAGACCCTAAACCCTTGTTAGGGTGATGGGGATAGAGTCAGACCCTAAACCCTTGTTAGGGTGATGGGGATAGAGTAAGACCCTAAACCCTTGTTAGGGATGGGGATGGGGATAGAGTAAGACCCTAAACCCTTGCTAGGGTGATGGGGATAGAGTAAGACCCTAAACCCTTGTTAGGGTGATGGGGATAGAGTAAGACCCTAAACCCTTGTTAGGGTGATGGGGATGGGGATAGAGTAAGACCCTAAACCATTGCTAGGGTGATGGGGATAGAGTAAGACCCTAAACCATTGCTAGGGTGATGGGGATAGAGTAAGACCCTAAACCCTTGCTAGGGTGATGGGGATGGGGATAGAGTCATACCCTAAACCCTTGTTAGGGTGATGGGGATGGGGATAGAGTAAGACCCTAAACCATTGCCAGGGTGATGGGGATAGAGTAAGGCCCTAAACCCTTGCTAGGGTGATGGGGATGGGGATAGAGTAAGACCCTAAACCCTTGCTAGGGTGATGGGGATGAGTAAGACCCTAAACCCTTGCTAGGATGGGGATAGAGTAAGACCCTAAACCCTTGCTAGCGTGAGGGGATGATGGGGATGGGGATAGAGTAAGACCCTAAACCCTTGCTAGCGTGATGGGGATAGAGTAAGACTCTAAACCCTTGCTAGGGTGATGGGGATAGAGTAAGACCCTAAACCCTTGCTAGGGTGATGGGGATGGGGATAGAGTAAGACCCTAAACCCTTGCTAGGGTGATGGTGATAGAGTAAGACCCTAAACCCTTGTTAGGGTGATGGGGATAGAGTAAGACCCTAAACCCTTGCTAGGCTGATGGGGATAGAGTAAGACCCTAAACCCTTGCTAGCGTGATGGGGATAGAGTAAGACTCTAAACCCTTGCTAGGGTGATGGGGATAGAGTAAGACCCTAAACCCTTGCTAGGGTGATGGTGATAGAGTAAGACCCTAAACCCTTGTTAGGGTGATGGGGATGGGGATAGAGTAAGACCCTAAACCATTGCTAGGGTGATGGGGATAGAGTAAGACCCTAAACCCTTGCTAGGGTGATGGGGATGGGGATAGAGTCAGACCCTAAACCCTTGTTAGGGTGATGGGGATGGGGATAGAGTAAGACCCTAAACCATTGCCAGGGTGATGGGGATAGAGTAAGGCCCTAAACCCTTGCTAGGGTGATGGGGATGGGGATAGAGTAAGACCCTAAACCCTTGCTAGGGTGATGGGGATAGAGTAAGACCCTTGCTAGGGTGATGGGGATAGAGTAAGACTCTAAACCCTTGCTAGGGTGATGGGGATAGAGTAAGACCCTAAACCCTTGCTAGGGTGATGGGGATAGAGTAAGACCCTAAACCCTTGCTAGGGTGATGGGGATGGGAATAGAGTAAGACCCTAAACCCTTGTTAGGGGGATGGGGATAGAGTAAGACCCTAAACCATTGCTAGGGTGATGGGGATGGGGATAGAGTAAGACCCTAAACCCTTGCTAGGGTGATGTGGATAGAGTAAGACCCTAAACCCTTGTTAGGGTGAATGGGGATGGGGATAGAGTAAGACCCTAAACCCTTGCTAGGGTGATGGGGATGGGGATAGAGTAAGACCCTAAACCATTGCTAGGGTGATGGGGATAGAGTAAGACCCTAAACCATTGCTAGGGTGATGGGGATAGAGTAAGACCCTAAACCCTTGCTAGGGTGATGGGGATAGAGTAAGACCCTAAACCATTGCTAGGGTGATGGGGATGGGGATAGAGTAAGACCCTAAACCCTTGCTAGGGTGATGGGGATAGAGTAAGACCCTAAACCCTTGTTAGGGTGATGGGGATGGGGATAGAGTAAGACCCTAAACCCTTGTTAGGGTGATGGGGATAGAGTAAGACCCTAAACCATTGCTAGGGTGATGGGGATAGAGTAAGACCCTAAACCATTGCTAGGGTGATGGGGATAGAGTAAGACCCTAAACCCTTGCTAGGGTGATGGGGATAGAGTAAGACCCTAAACCATTGCTAGGGTGATGGGGATGGGGATAGAGTAAGACCCTAAACCCTTGCTAGGGTGATGGGGATAGAGTAAGACCCTAAACCCTTGTTAGGGTGAATGGGGATGGGGATAGAGTAAGACCCTAAACCATTGCTAGGGTGATGGGGATAGAGTAAGGCCCTAAACCCTTGTTAGGGTGATGGGGATGGGGATAGAGTAAGACCCTAAACCCTTGTTAGGGTGATGGGGATGGGGATAGAGTAAGACCCTAAACCCTTGCTAGGGTGATGGGGATGGGGATAGAGTAAGACCCTAAACCATTGCTAGGGTGATGGGGATAGAGTAAGACCCTAAACCCTTGCTAGGGTGATGTGGATGGGGATAGAGTAAGACCCTAAACCATTGCTAGGGTGATGGGGATGGGGATAGAGTAAGACCCTAAACCATTGCTAGGGTGATGGGGATAGAGTAAGACCCTAAACCCTTGCTAGGCTGATGGGGATAGAGTAAGACCCTAAACCCTTGCTAGGGTGATGGGGATAGAGTAAGACCCTAAACCCTTGCTAGGGTGATGGGGATAGAGTAAGACCCTAAACCCTTGCTAGGGTGATGGGGATAGAGTAAGACCCTAAACCCTTGCTAGGGTGATGGGGATAGAGTAAGACCCTAAACCCTTGCTAGGGTGATGGGGATAGAGTAAGACCCTAAACCCTTGCTAGGGTGATGGGGATGGGGATAGAGTAAGACCCTAAACCCTTGCTAGGGTGATGGGGATAGAGTAAGACCCTAAACCCTTGTTAGGGTGATGGGGATGGGGATAGAGTAAGACCCTAAACCCTTGCTAGGGTGATGGGGATGGGGATAGAGTAAGACCCTAAACCATTGCTAGGGTGATGGGGATAGAGTAAGACCCTAAACCCTTCCTAGGGTGATGGGGATAGAGTAAGACCCTAAACCCTTGTTAGGGTGATGGGGATAGAGTAAGACCCTAAACCCTTCCTAGGGTGATGGGGATAGAGTAAGACCCTAAACCCTTGTTAGGGTGATGGGGATGGGGATAGAGTAAGACCCTAAACCCTTGTTAGGGTGATGGGGATAGAGTAAGACCCTAAACCCTTGCTAGGGTGATGGGGATGGGGATAGAGTCAGACCCTAAACCCTTGTTAGGGTGTTGGGGATGGGGATAGAGTAAGACCCTAAACCCTTGTTAGGGTGATGGGGATAGAGTAAGGCCCTAAACCCTTGTTAGGGTAGGGTGATGGGGATAGAGTAAGACCCTAAACCCTTGCTAGGGTGATGGGGATAGAGTAAGACCCTAAACCCTTCCTAGGGTGATGGGGATGGGGATAGAGTAAGACCCTAAACCCTTGCTAGGGTGATGGGGATAGAGTAAGACCCTAAACCCTTGCTAGGGTGATGGGGATAGAGTAAGACCCTAAACCCTTGCTAGGGTGATGGGGATGGGGATAGAGTAAGACCCTAAACCCTTGCTAGGGTGATGGGGATAGAGTAAGACCCTAAACCCTTGCTAGGGTGATGGGGATAGAGTAAGACCCTAAACCCTTGCTAGGGTGATGGGGATAGAGTAAGACCCTAAACCCTTGTTAGGGTGATGGGGATAGAGTAAGACCCTAAACCCTTGTTAGGGTGATGGGGATGGGGATAGAGTAAGACCCTAAACCATTGTTAGGGTGATGGGGATAGAGTAAGACCCTAAACCCTTGCTAGGGTGATGGGGATAGAGTAAGACCCTAAACCCTTGCTAGGGTGATGGGGATGGGGATAGAGTAAGACCCTAAACCATTGCTAGGGTGATGGGGATAGAGTAAGACCCTAAACCCTTGTTAGGGTGATGGGGATGGGGATAGAGTAAGACCCTAAACCATTGTTAGGGTGATGGGGATAGAGTAAGACCCTCCACCCTTGTTAGGGTGATGGGGATAGAGTAAGACCCTAAACCCTTGTTAGGGTGATGGGGATAGAGTAAGACCCTAAACCCTTGTTAGGGTGATGGGGATGGGGATAGAGTAAGACCCTAAACCATTGTTAGGGTGATGGGGATAGAGTAAGACCCTAAACCCTTGCTAGGGTGATGGGGATAGAGTAAGACCCTAAACCCTTGCTAGGGTGATGGGGATGGGGATAGAGTAAGACCCTAAACCATTGCTAGGGTGATGGGGATAGAGTAAGACCCTAAACCCTTGTTAGGGTGATGGGGATGGGGATAGAGTAAGACCCTAAACCCTTGCTAGGGTGATGGGGATGGGGATAGAGTAAGACCCTAAACCATTGCTAGGGTGATGGGGATAGAGTAAGACCCTAAACCCTTGCTAGGGTGATGGGGATGGGGATAGAGTAAGACCCTAAACCCTTGTTAGGGTGATGGGGATAGAGTAAGACCCTAAACCCTTGTTAGGGTGATGGGGATAGAGTAAGACCCTAAACCCTTGCTAGGGTGATGGGGATAGAGTAAGACCCTAAACCATTGCTAGGGTGATGGGGATAGAGTAAGACCCTAAACTCTTGCTAGGGTGATGGGGATAGAGTAAGACCCTAAACTCTTGCTAGGGCGATGGGGATAGAGTAAGACCCTAAACTCTTGCTAGGGTGATGGGGATAGAGTAAGACCCTAAACCCTTGTTAGGGTGATGGGGATGGGGATAGAGTAAGACCCTAAACCCTTGCTAGGGTGATGGGGATAGAGTAAGACCCTAAACCATTGCTAGGGTGATGGGGATAGAGTAAGACCCTAAACCATTGCTAGGGTGATGGGGATAGAGTAAGACCCTAAACTCTTGTTAGGGTGATGGGGATAGAGTAAGACCCTAAACTCTTGCTAGGGTGATGGGGATAGAGTAAGGCCCTAAACCATTGCTAGGGTGTTGGGGATAGAGTAAGACCCTAAACCCTTGTTAGGGTGATGGGGATGGGGATAGAGTAAGACCCTAAACTCTTGCTAGGGTGATGGGGATGGGGATAGAGTAAGACCCTAAACCATTGTTAGGGTGATGGGGTTGGGGATAGAGTAAGGCCCTAAACCATTGCTAGGGTGATGGGGATGGGGATAGAGTAAGACCCTAAACCCTTGCTAGGGTGATGGGGATGGGGATAGAGTAAGACCCTAAACCCTTACTAGGGTGATGGGGATAGAGTAAGACCCTAAACCATTGCTAGGGTGATGGGGATAGAGTAAGGCCCTAAACCCTTGCTAGGGTGATGGGGATGGGGATAGAGTAAGACCCTAAACCCTTGCTAGGGTGATGGGGATAGAGTAAGACCCTAAACCATTGCTAGGGTGATGGGGATAGAGTAAGACCCTAAACCATTGCTAGGGTGATGGGGATAGAGTAAGACCCTAAACCCTTGCTAGGGTGATGGGGATAGAGTAAGACCCTAAACCCTTGTTAGGGTGATGGGGATAGAGTAAGACCCTAAACCCTTGCTAGGGTGATGGGGATAGAGTAAGACCCTAAACCCTTGTTAGGGTGATGGGGATAGAGTAAGACCCTAAACCCTTGTTAGGGTGATGGGGATGGGGATAGAGTAAGACCCTAAACCCTTGCTAGGGTGATGGGGATAGAGTAAGACCCTAAACCATTGCTAGGGTGATGGGGATAGAGTAAGACCCTAAACCCTTGCTAGGGTGATGGGGATAGAGTAAGACCCTAAACCCTTGTTAGGGTGATGGGGATTGGGATAGAGTAAGACCCTAAACCCTTGCTAGGGTGATGGGGATGGGGATAGAGTCAGACCCTAAACCCTTGTTAGGGTGTTGGGGATGGGGATAGAGTAAGACCCTAAACCCTTGTTAGGGTGATGGGGATAGAGTAAGGCCCTAAACCCTTGTTAGGGTGATGGGGATAGAGTAAGACCCTAAACCCTTGTTAGGGTGATGGGGATAGAGTAAGACCCTAAACCCTTGCTAGGGTGATGGGGATAGAGTAAGACCCTAAACCCTTCCTAGGGTGATGGGGATGGGGATAGAGTAAGACCCTAAACCCTTGCTACGGTGATGGGGATAGAGTAAGACCCTAAACCCTTGCTAGGGTGATGGGGATAGAGTAAGACCCTAAACCCTTGCTACGGTGATGGGGATGGGGATAGAGTAAGACCCTAAACCCTTGCTAGGGTGATGGGGATAGAGTAAGACCCTAAACCCTTGTTAGGGTGATGGGGATAGAGTAAGACCCTAAACCCTTGTTAGGGTGATGGGGATAGAGTAAGACCCTAAACCCTTGTTAGGGTGATGGGGATAGAGTAAGACCCTAAACCCTTGTTAGGGTGATGGGGATGGGGATAGAGTAAGACCCTAAACCCTTGCTAGGGTGATGGGGATGGGGATAGAGTAAGACCCTAAACCATTGCTAGGGTGATGGGGATAGAGTAAGACCCTAAACCCTTGCTAGGGTGATGGGGATGGGGATAGAGTAAGACCCTAAACCATTGCTAGGGTGATGGGGATAGAGTAAGACCCTAAACCCTTGTTAGGGTGATGGGGATGGGGATAGAGTAAGACCCTAAACCCTTGCTAGGGTGATGGGGATAGAGTAAGACCCTAAACCATTGCTAGGGTGATGGGGATAGAGTAAGACCCTAAACCATTGTTAGGGTAATGGGGATAGAGTAAGACCCTAAACCCTTGCTAGGGTGATGGGGATAGAGTAAGACCCTAAACCCTTGCTAGGGTGATGGGGATGGGGATAGAGTAAGACCCTAAACCATTGCTAGGGTGATGGGGATAGAGTAAGACCCTAAACCATTGTTAGGGTGATGGGGATAGAGTAAGACCCTAAACCCTTGCTAGGGTGATGGGGATAGAGTAAGACCCTAAACCCTTGCTAGGGTGATGGGGATGGGGATAGAGTAAGACCCTAAACCCTTGCTAGGGTGATGGGGATGGGGATAGAGTAAGACCCTAAACCCTTGTTAGGGTGATGGGGATGGGGATAGAGTAAGACCCTAAACCATTGCTAGGGTGATGGGGATAGAGTAAGACCCTAAACCCTTGCTAGGGTGATGTGGATGGGGATAGAGTAAGACCCTAAACCATTGCTAGGGTGATGGGGATAGAGTAAGAACCTAAACCCTTGCTAGGGTGATGGGGATAGAGTAAGACCCTAAACTCTTGCTAGGGTGATGGTGATAGAGTAAGACCCTAAACCCTTGTTAGGGTGATGGGGATAGAGTAAGACCCTAAACTCTTGCTAGGGCGATGGGGATAGAGTAAGACCCTAAACTCTTGCTAGGGTGATGGGGATAGAGTAAGACCCTAAACTCTTGCTAGGGTGATGGGGATAGAGTAAGACCCTAATCTCTTGCTAGGGTGTTGGGGATAGAGTAAGACCCTAAACCCTTGCTAGGGTGATGGTGATAGAGTAAGACCCTAAACCCTTGTTAGGGTGATGGGGATGGGGATAGAGTAAGACCCTAAACCCTTGCTAGGGTGATGGGGATAGAGTAAGACCCTAAACTCTTGCTAGGGTGATGGGGATAGAGTAAGACCCTAAACCCTTGTTAGGGTGATGGGGATGGGGATAGAGTAAGACCCTAAACCATTGCTAGGGTGATGGGGATAGAGTAAGACCCTAAACCCTTGTTAGGGTGATGGGGATGGGGATAGAGTAAGACCCTAAACCCTTGCTAGGGTGATGGTGATAGAGTAAGACCCTAAACCCTTGCTAGGGTGATGGTGATAGAGTAAGACCCTAAACCATTGCTAGGGTGATGGTGATAGAGTAAGACCCTAAACCCTTGCTAGGGTGATGGTGATAGAGTAAGACCCTAAACCCTTGTTAGGGTGATGGGGATGGGGATAGAGTAAGACCCTAAACCCTTGCTAGGGTGATGGTGATAGAGTAAGACCCTAAACCCTTGCTAGGGTGATGGTGATAGAGTAAGACCCTAAACCATTGCTAGGGTGATGGGGATAGAGTAAGACCCTAAACCCTTGCTAGGGTGATGGTGATAGAGTAAGACCCTAAACCATTGCTAGGGTGATGGGGATAGAGTAAGACCCTAAACCCTTGTTAGGGTGATGGGGATGGGGATAGAGTAAGACCCTAAACCCTTGCTAGGGTGATGGTGATAGAGTAAGACCCTAAACCCTTGTTAGGGTGATGGGGATGGGGATAGAGTAAGACCCTAAACCCTTGCTAGGGTGATGGGGATAGAGTAAGACCCTAAACTCTTGCTAGGGTGATGGGGATAGAGTAAGACCCTAAACCCTTGTTAGGGTGATGGGGATGGGGATAGAGTAAGACCCTAAACCATTGCTAGGGTGATGGGGATAGAGTAAGACCCTAAACCCTTGTTAGGGTGATGGGGATGGGGATAGAGTAAGACCCTAAACCATTGCTAGGGTGATGGGGATAGAGTAAGACCCTAAACCCTTGCTAGGGTGATGGGGATGGGGATAGAGTAAGACCCTAAACTCTTGCTAGGGTGATGGGGATAGAGTAAGACCCTAAACCATTGCTAGGGTGTTGGGGATAGAGTAAGACCCTAAACCCTTGTTAGGGTGATAGGGATAGAGTAAGACCCTAAACTCTTGCTAGGGTGATAGGGATAGAGTAAGACCCTAAACCCTTGTTAGGGTGATAGGGATAGAGTAAGACCCTAAACTCTTGCTAGGGTGATGGGGATAGAGTAAGACCCTAAACCATTGCTAGGGTGTTGGGGATAGAGTAAGACCCTAAACCCTTGTTAGGGTGATAGGGATAGAGTAAGACCCTAATCTCTTGCTAGGGTGATGGGGATGGGGATAGAGTAAGACCCTAAACTCTTGCTAGGGTGATGGGGATGGGGATAGAGTAAGACCCTAAACCCTTGTTAGGGTGATGGGGTTGGGGATAGAGTAAGGCCCTAAACCATTGCTAGGGTGATGGTGATAGAGTAAGACCCTAAACCCTTGCTAGGGTGATGGGGATAGAGTAAGACCCTAAACCATTGCTAGGGTGATGGGGATAGAGTAAGACCCTAAACCCTTGCTAGGGTGATGGTGATAGAGTAAGACCCTAAACCATTGCTAGGGTGATGGGGATAGAGTAAGACCCTAAACCCTTGTTAGGGTGATGGGGATGGGGATAGAGTAAGACCCTAAACCCTTGCTAGGGTGATGGGGATAGAGTAAGACCCTAAACCCTTGTTAGGGTGATGGGGATGGGGATAGAGTAAGACCCTAAACCCTTGCTAGGGTGATGGGGATAGAGTAAGACCCTAAACTCTTGCTAGGGTGATGGGGATAGAGTAAGACCCTAAACCCTTGTTAGGGTGATGGGGATGGGGATAGAGTAAGACCCTAAACCATTGCTAGGGTGATGGGGATAGAGTAAGACCCTAAACCCTTGTTAGGGTGATGGGGATGGGGATAGAGTAAGACCCTAAACCATTGCTAGGGTGATGGGGATAGAGTAAGACCCTAAACCCTTGCTAGGGTGATGGGGATGGGGATAGAGTAAGACCCTAAACTCTTGCTAGGGTGATGGGGATAGAGTAAGACCCTAAACCATTGCTAGGGTGTTGGGGATAGAGTAAGACCCTAAACCCTTGTTAGGGTGATGGGATAGAGTAAGACCCTAAACTCTTGCTAGGGTGATAGGGATAGAGTAAGACCCTAAACCCTTGTTAGGGTGATGGGGATAGAGTAAGACCCTAAACTCTTGCTAGGGTGATGGGGATAGAGTAAGACCCTAAACCATTGCTAGGGTGTTGGGGATAGAGTAAGACCCTAAACCCTTGTTAGGGTGATAGGGATAGAGTAAGACCCTAATCTCTTGCTAGGGTGATGGGGATGGGGATAGAGTAAGACCCTAAACCCTTGCTAGGGTGATGGGGATGGGGATAGAGTAAGACCCTAAACCCTTGTTAGGGTGATGGGGATGGGGATAGAGTAAGACCCTAAACCATTGCTAGGGTGATGGGGATGGGGATAGAGTAAGACCCTAAACCCTTGCTAGGGTGATGGGGATGGGGATAGAGTAAGACCCTAAACCCTTACTAGGGTGATGGGGATAGAGTAAGACCCTAAACCATTGCTAGGGTGATGGGGATAGAGTAAGGCCCTAAACCATTGCTAGGGTGATGGGGATGGGGATAGAGTAAGACCCTAAACCCTTGCTAGGGTGATGGGGATAGAGTAAGACCCTAAACCATTGCTAGGGTGATGGGGATAGACTAAGGCCCTAAACCATTGCTAGGGTGATGGGGATAGAGTAAGACCCTAAACCCTTGTTAGGGTGATGGGGATGGGGATAGAGTAAGACCCTAAACCCTTGCTAGGGTGATGGTGATAGAGTAAGACCCTAAACCCTTGCTAGGGTGATGGTGATAGAGTAAGACCCTAAACCATTGCTAGGGTGATGGGGATAGAGTAAGACCCTAAACCCTTGCTAGGGTGATGGTGATAGAGTAAGACCCTAAACCATTGCTAGGGTGATGGGGATAGAGTAAGACCCTAAACCCTTGTTAGGGTGATGGGGATGGGGATAGAGTAAGACCCTAAACCGTTGCTAGGGTGATGGTGATAGAGTAAGACCCTAAACCCTTGTTAGGGTGATGGGGATGGGGATAGAGTAAGACCCTAAACCCTTGCTAGGGTGATGGGGATAGAGTAAGACCCTAAACTCTTGCTAGGGTGATGGGGATAGAGTAAGACCCTAAACCCTTGTTAGGGTGATGGGGATGGGGATAGAGTAAGACCCTAAACCATTGCTAGGGTGATGGGGATAGAGTAAGACCCTAAACCCTTGTTAGGGTGATGGGGATGGGGATAGAGTAAGACCCTAAACCATTGCTAGGGTGATGGGGATAGAGTAAGACCCTAAACCCTTGCTAGGGTGATGGGGATGGGGATAGAGTAAGACCCTAAACTCTTGCTAGGGTGATGGGGATAGAGTAAGACCCTAAACCATTGCTAGGGTGTTGGGGATAGAGTAAGACCCTAAACCCTTGTTAGGGTGATAGGGATAGAGTAAGACCCTAAACTCTTGCTAGGGTGATAGGGATAGAGTAAGACCCTAAACCCTTGTTAGGGTGATAGGGATAGAGTAAGACCCTAAACTCTTGCTAGGGTGATGGGGATAGAGTAAGGCCCTAAACCATTGCTAGGGTGTTGGGGATAGAGTAAGACCCTAAACCCTTGTTAGGGTGATAGGGATAGAGTAAGACCCTAATCTCTTGCTAGGGTGATGGGGATGGGGATAGAGTAAGACCCTAAACTCTTGCTAGGGTGATGGGGATGGGGATAGAGTAAGACCCTAAACCCTTGTTAGGGTGATGGGGTTGGGGATAGAGTAAGGCCCTAAACCATTGCTAGGGTGATGGGGATGGGGATAGAGTAAGACCCTAAACCCTTGCTAGGGTGATGGGGATGGGGATAGAGTAAGACCCTAAACCCTTACTAGGGTGATGGGGATAGAGTAAGACCCTAAACCATTGCTAGGGTGATGGGGATAGAGTAAGGCCCTAAACCATTGCTAGGGTGATGGGGATGGGGATAGAGTAAGACCCTAAACCCTTGCTAGGGTGATGGGGATAGAGTAAGACCCTAAACCATTGCTAGGGTGATGGGGATAGACTAAGGCCCTAAACCATTGCTAGGGTGATGGGGATAGAGTAAGACCCTAAACCCTTGCTAGGGTGATGGGGATAGAGTAAGACCCTAAACCCTTGTTAGGGTGATGGGGATAGAGTAAGACCCTAAACCCTTGTTAGGGTGATGGGGATGGGGATAGAGTAAGACCCTAAACCCTTGCTAGGGTGATGGGGATAGAGTAAGACCCTAAACCCTTGTTAGGGTGATGGGGATAGAGTAAGACCCTAAACCCTTGTTAGGGTGATGGGGATAGAGTAAGACCCTAAACCCTTGTTAGGGTGATGGGGATGGGGATAGAGTAAGACCCTAAACCCTTGCTAGGGTGATGGGGATAGAGTAAGACCCTAAACCATTGCTAGGGTGATGGGGATAGAGTAAGGCCCTAAACCATTGTTAGGGTGATGGGGATGGGGATAGAGTAAGACCCTAAACCATTGCTAGGGTGATGGGGATGGGGATAGAGTTAGACCCTAAACCCTTGCTAGGGTGATGGGGATAGAGTAAGACCCTAAACCCTTGTTAGGGTGATGGGGATGGGGATAGAGTAAGACCCTAAACCCTTGTTAGGGTGATGGGGATAGAGTTAGACCCTAAACCCTTGCTAGGGTGGTGGGGATAGAGTAAGACCCTAAACCCTTGTTAGGGTGTTGGGGATAGAGTAAGACCCTAAACCCTTGTTAGGGTGATGGGGATAGAGTAAGACCCTAAACCCTTGCTAGGGTGGTGGGGATAGAGTAAGACCCTAAACCCTTGTTAGGGTGATGGGGATAGAGTAAGACCCTAAACCCTTGCTAGGGTGATGGGGATAGAGTAAGACCCTAAACCCTTGTTAGGGTGATGGAGATGGGGATAGAGTAAGACCCTAAACCCTTGCTAGGGTGATGGGGATAGAGTAAGACCCTAAACCATTGCTAGGGTGATGGGGATGGGGATAGAGTAAGACCCTAAACCATTGCTAGGGTGATGGGGATAGAGTAAGACCCTAAACCATTGCTAGGGTGATGGGGATAGAGTAAGACCCTAAACCATTGCTAGGGTGATGGGGATAGAGTAAGACCCTAAACCATTGCTAGGGTGATGGGGATGGGGATAGAGTAAGACCCTAAACCCTTGCTAGGGTGATGGGGATAGAGTAAGACCCTAAACCATTGCTAGGGTGATGGGGATGGGGATAGAGTAAGACCCTAAACCCTTGCTAGGGTGTTGGGGATGGAAGAAAGCTGTAAAACACGTGCTTCGGCTCTGAGGATCAGGTTGAATCCCAGCGCTAGCCACTTAGTTTCTGTTTTAAAGTCATGGGGATCAGGTTGAATCCCAGCGCTAGCCACTTAGTTTCTGTTTTAAAGTCATGAGGATCAGGTTGAATCCCAGCGCTAGCCACTTAGTTTCTGTTTTAAAGTCATGGGAGGGATCTAGAGAGAGAGAGGAGGAGATACTCATTTAAACCTGGTCTTAAATAATGTATCAGAACGATTTGATTTTAGAGTAGAATCATATTGAGAATCAAATGTTTTTGTAACACATTGGCCTGATAAGCAGCTCGTCAGACGGATTCACAATCAGTGTTATGGAACATTGGAATAATACTGTTTATGAACTTTTCCACTTGTCTTTCAAAAGTAGTTGTTCCTGAACCAGCACCTGGTTGTTCCTGAACCAGCACCTGGTTGGTCCTGAACCAGCACCTGGTCGTTCCTGAACCAGCACCTGGTTGGTCCTGAACCAGCACCTGGTTGTTTCTGAACCAGTACCTGGTCGTTCCTGAACCAGCACCTGGTTGTTCCTGAACCAGTACCTGGTCGTTCCTGAACCAGCACCTGGTTGTCTCTGAACCAGCACCTGCTTGTTCCTGAACCAGCACCTGGTTGTTCCTGAACCAGCACCTGGTTGTTCCTGAACCAGCACCTGGTTTGTCCTGAACCAGCACCTGGTTGGTCCTGAACCATCACCTGGTTATTCCTGAACCAGCACCTGGTTGTTCCTGAACCAGCACCTGGTTGTTCCTGAACCAGCACCTGGTTGTTCCTGAACCAGCACCTGGTGGGTCCTGAACCAGCACCTGGTTGTTCCTGATCCAGCACCTGGTTGTTCCTGAACCAGCACCTGGTTGTTCCTGAACCAGCACCTGGTCATTCCTGAACCAGCACCTGGTCGTTCCTGAACCAGCACCTGGTTGGTCCTGAACCAGCACCTGGTTGTTCCTGAACCAGCATCTGGTTGTTCCAGAACCAGCACCTGGTTGTTCCTGAACCATCACCTGGTTGTCACTGAACCAGCACCTGGTTGGTCCTGAACCAGCACCTGGTTGTTTCTGAACCAGTACCTGGTCGTTCCTGAACCAGCACCTGGTTGTCTCTGAACCAGCACCTGCTTGTTCCTGAACCAGCACCTGGTTGTTCCTGAACCAGCACCTGGTTGTTCCTGAACCAGCACCTGGTTGGTCCTGAACCAGCACCTCGTTGGTCCTGAACCAGCACCTGGTTGGTCCTGAACCATCACCTGGTTGTCACTGAACCAGCACCTGGTTGTTCCTGAACCAGCACCTGGTTGTTCCTGATCCAGCACCTGGTTGTTCCTGAAGCAGTACCTGTTTGTTTGTAAGAGCTGTAGATACCTCAGTCTGTTGTTGTTCTGAACCAAGAGGATATAAGAGTTATAGATACCTCAGTCTGTTGTTGTTCTGAACCAAGAGGATATAAGAGTTGTAGATACCTCAGTCTGTTGTCTTTCTGAACCAAGAGGATATAAGAGTTGTAGATACCTCAGTCTGTTGTCTTTCTGAACCAAGAGGATATAAGAGTTATAGATGCTTCAGTATTTTCTCTTTCTCCACCAAGATGATATAAGAGTTGTAGATACCTCAGTCTGTTGTCTTTCTGAACCAAGAGGATATAAGAGTTGTAGATGCTTCAGTATTTTCTCTTTCTCCACCAAGATGATATAAGAGTTGTAGATACCTCAGTCTGTTGTCTTTCTGAACCAAGAGGATATAAGAGTTGTAGATACCTCAGTCTGTTGTCTTTCTGAACCAAGAGGATATAAGAGTTGTAGATACCTCAGTCTGTTGTCTTTCTGAACCAAGATGATATAAGAGCTGTAGATGCCTCAGTCTGTTGTCTTTCTGAACCAAGAGGATATAAGAGTTGTAGATAACTCAGTCTGTTGTCTTTCTGAACCAAGAGGATATAAGAGTTGTAGATACCTCAGTCTGTTGTCTTTCTGAACCAAGATGATATAAGAGCTGTAGATGCCTCAGTCTGTTGTCTTTCTGAACCAAGAGGATATAAGAGTTGTAGATACCTCAGTCTGTTGTCTTTCTGAACCAAGATGATATAAGAGTTGTAGATACCTCAGTCTGTTGTCTTTCTGAACCAAGAGGATATAAGAGTTGTAGATACCTCAGTCTGTTGTCTTTCTGAACCAAGAGGATATAAGAGCTGTAGATGCCTCAGTCTGTTGTCTTTCTGAACCAAGATGATATAAGAGATGTAGATACCTCAGTCTGTTGTCTTTCTGCACCAAGAGGATATAAGA